>NC_134904.1:4778724-4791224 GCF_041734735.1 Babylonia areolata | reverse complement strand
TGCGAGTTGCAGCCCACGAACAAAGAAGAACAAGAAAATAAATAAATAAATAAATAAATAACAGGTCCAAACATCGAAAGTGAGAATTATCTGTTGGCATAGCAACATGTGAACGAGTTGAAATAATCATAATTATAATGCAGTGAGACATTCATTCTTCTCACTCACACTAGAATAATGACTGGGAATAACAACAACAAACAACAACAACAACAACAACAACAACAACAAAAGTAGCCTATCCGAATTTTGCAATATTTTTTTGTTGAACAGAGAGAAGACAAACACATTAACTCTCTCCATACGAACGGCGAAAGAGACGACGTTAACAGCGTTTCACCCCAATTACCATCATCAAAATATTGCAAGTGGAAGGCTCTTATACTGAAGAGGTGAATGTTGACAAAGAATACCACAATTCTGACAACGGAAGCTAAAGGTTGGGTCATTCAGACACCCACTGGACATCCGAGGGATCTGTGTCGAGGAGAAGAGAGGACTGGCTGTACTGAGTGAGTTAAACTGGGAAATGCACTCAAAAAATTGGAATACCAATGGCAACAACGCAACAGTTCGACGATGACACCGCTGCAATGTACTGTTTTGGCCTAACATGCCAGGCCAGGGACAATAATAATAATAATAATAATAGTAATAATATTATGTGTGTGGGTGTGGGTGTGTCTTCACTGTTCATGCGTTACGAACAACACATGGCTGTTTGTTCAACCCACGATAGTTTTATATCACAAACGAACAGACCCAACGCTGACAAAAGTGGAAGGTATTACTGGAACATGCCTGATTTGGTCTGCTGTTATTTCGTTTTTACTTTTCTTTTTATTGACTCCTTTCTGACGCAGTTACAGGCTAATTCAATCAGTGGATTTTTCTATTTTAAAAAAGATAACAATAATAAAAAGGACGAAAACTGAAAACAAGTATGTTTATTATTGTATATGTATTTGATTGTAAAGTAACGTGTAAGCATTCAATACCTTTTGTGTGCATATATTTAACAACTGGGATTGTCGTGCATTGTCTGTGTTTTTCCTCCATGTATATTGATTTATCTTATTGGAGATAATAAGCTACTCAGTATTTGAATAAAATTTTCATAACGCCATACTCAGCTGTCCGTAGAAAGTGGAGCACATTATGAATGGTCATCATCATCATTATAATTATTATTATATAATATTAGCGCCGTGTCACCTACACCACCCACACCCTGTCCCCCTTCCCTCCCCTACCCCTTCACCCCCCCACCCCACCCCACCTCACCCCCTTCTTTTCTCCCTTCCCCTTCCCTCTCTTTCGAACCTTTTCTACAACTTGACGTCGCCGACAGGTTAAGTAGGTATGGTGCTTTCTCGACACAATAGGCAGGTTCAGCGTTTTCTAGATTTTAACTCTTTCACCGCCACGTTTCTGTGTGAAAAACACTCCCCAGCGCCAAGTATTCTAGATTTGATGTTCTCAGTCACAACAGGTTTCAGTTCATGTTAAAACAACAACATGGACTTGTTCGCTTCAAACTCGGTCAGTGAGCAAAGGTTCGTCATTGTTGTGTAGGCGGGGACACTGACAGCAGCTGTCAAGCTTTGTTACAGTTTGAACAATCAATGGTCTTACCAGTATGGCCCCTCGATGTCGACAAAAGTCGCCTGTGGCGGTGAAAGAGTTTTAAGAAACACACAGCCTGGTAACACAGCTCGGTAACAGCCTGGTAACAGCCCAGTAACAAAGCCCAGAGATGACAAACCCAACTACCATGACACAGGAGTTTCTCATGGGGTGGTATGCAGCACCCACATTGTCAGCAGTTTTCTTACTGGTGAGTCAGGAGAGCCGTCGGCTAAGGTCTTCACCGTGGAGGTGAAAAGAGTCCTGGCTGCCTACACCATCGGACACGAGATGGCCGCTTTCTTTCTTTACAGCCATTTGCAGGGAGCCGCTAGGCGAGAAATTCAGCTGCAGGACCTGGAGGAGACCAACACCCCAGAGGCGACCGGCATCCTGCTGGGGGTGTTTGGTGACGGACGGCGTGTCACCACACTACTGTCCACAATTTTTCAGCAGGGAGCAGCAGCCAGAGGAGTCCATCGTGGACTACTCCCATGCTCTGCGCAGCATGGAGAGGACCATCCAGATGAAGGCCACAGGGGCCCTTACCTGTGAGTTTCTGACGGACCACTTCAACGATGGCCTCCGGAACTCCTTGCTGAAACGGAAGCTGCGCCAGGCAGTGAGGCGGGAGCCTCGGACCACCTTGATCCAGGCGAAGGATGAAGCCCTGAGGCTGTGGTGAGCTGTGAGAGGACACACTACAGCAACAGGCCAGGGAAGAGACAGCACAACTGGGAGACAAACTGTTGCATCTAGAAGAGAGTGTTCGGTCCATGAATGGGTTCATTTCAGATATAGTCGGTCAGAGAGATGGGGTTGTGACAGGGAAAAGGGTTTGAGCAGGAAGAAAAGGGCAAAAGTCATGAAAGGGAAATATCAGTCCGCAGTGGGGGATAGGATTTCCCCAGACCAAAAGGTGGGTAAGGTTCTCCCCAAAGGAATGGCACCAAGATTCCCACAGTGAGAACCAAAGAGACTTGCCCAGTGGTCTCAAGAAAAAGGGGCAGATCAAAGGACAAACGATGGAATGATGGCTAAGACGATAGACCAGTGCAGTGAAGATGGTCCTTGCCAGGGTGAAAGGGT
Source organism: Babylonia areolata (assembly GCF_041734735.1). Classification (NCBI taxonomy): domain Eukaryota; kingdom Metazoa; phylum Mollusca; class Gastropoda; order Neogastropoda; family Buccinidae; genus Babylonia; species Babylonia areolata. The sequence continues at coordinate 4,788,509 of NC_134904.1, read as the reverse complement.
GCTGCTGCCCATGCCACCCGATCTAGGAATACCTGGTACATGTGCCACAAGGGAGGGTACAGGTGATGGAGGCTGCCAGGATGCAGTCACGTCTCCCAGACGGTCACACAAGCCGGTGTTCACTGGTTTGTGTGAGCCTACTGGCACCAGGTCTCATCCGAAGCCTGGGGTGCACGGGACATGTGCAGGTGCCAGGAAACTGTAGGTCTTGAGTTAGGGACAGGGTTTGTGTGAGCCATACGGCACTGGCTTAGAGTTGTTGCTGTAGCCTGTTAAAGGTGATTTGTAGAAAAGGAAAATTATATGTAATGTTATGTTGTTTGTAGTCTTTTTCCTCCATTCCGGGACCTGTGGTTGCTGATGTGTGTCAGCTGGAACTCTTGTGTTCATTATTGGGTTGTGTATCTGTTTCAGTCTGAATCTTTCATGTTTTTGGGGGGTTGTGGTTATTAATGTATTGCATTTTGTTGATTGTATATTATTTATATACTTCTCTCTTCTTTTGTTGACATGTTGCAATTTTTCTATTGATTGTATTGGTAAGGGTGACACCCATTGGAGAATGGATTGTGAAAAAGTCTCGCCATGTCCTCATTTGCACATATTTGTGTTTTAGCTAATGTTTGGGTAGGTAGAACAGGTCTCCCACTGGCGTCTCCCACTGGCATAAACTGATGACAGCATTGGTCAGCATGTGATCAGCAGCAGCGTGGACATTGCTGTCAAAAAAACAACAACAGGGGATGGATGTTAAAGTGTGACGGCAGTGTCACCACCACCACCCACACGCTGTCCCCCTTCACTCCCCAATGGCCTATCTCTTCCGATCCGCTTTTAGTCCGCCGTCTGCTAGCCAATCAAATGCCATTTCCGGCACAGGGGAAAACTGATAGCTCATTCATGATGGTTGCAGTTGTTGAGTGGGTACAGATCTGGACTTGACAGTTCCGTGGATCTGCGACATCTGTGCTTGCAAGGACAATCAGAAACAAAAACTGGTTTGTTGTACCACGAGCCATTTCTCGATTCAACAGCGACAGAGAAAAAAGTGAATGAATAGACGTATGTGTGTGTGTGCGCGCGCGCGTGTTCGTTCGTTCGTTCTTTAGTTTAACGCCTTTTCACTATAAGTGATATTAGACGAGGGAAGGAAAAAATTCGAGTGGGAGGAGGGGGAGGGGGGGGAATTACTGTGCACGCATACGAGTAAGTGAAAGTGTGTGTGTGTGTGTGTGTGTGTGTGTGTGTGTGTAGGTGTGTGTGGAGAAAGGTAGAGGAGTGGAAACGCTTTCTTTCAGTGCTGTTCCTATCTTTGTTTTCTGAAAATGTGCGTGTTTTATGCATGTATGTTCGTATCACTGAAGTTATGGACTTCTTTGCGGAATGGTGTGTATTTGAGCAGACAGGAATGTTTCCCTTGTGACGGGTTAATAAGGAGGAGTGGAGTGAATTGTATTGCGGGTTGTTATTTTTTGTTTGTTTGTTTGTTTTGGTTTTGGTTTTTGTTTTGTACTGTATTCTTTTGCTATATTGTATTGCGTTGTATCAGACTGCATTATGTTGCATTGTATTGCATTGTTTTGCATTGTATTGTATTGTGCTGCATTGCGTTGTATTGCATTCTGTTGGATTGAATCATGTCGTATTGTACTGCATTGTATTGCATTGTATTGTGATATATTGCATTGCATTACATTGTATTGTATTGTACCGTGTTGCACGCCAGCAGCGCCTGGTGAGCCAAGTATAAGATTAAGGGATGTTTATCACCAAATCGCTCCCAGACTGCCAGTCGAACAGGCATGGCAAAGCAAGAAGTTGATTTCACGGGCCCCCAGCAGGCATTGAAACAGTACACACGTACATCTTTTACACACACACCATATAAATAAAAAGTGAAATTTAAAAAAAAAAGTGATGTCGACGCCTCGACTTGTTTACAGGGACGTCACAATTAGCGTCAAAATGACCGTTTCAGAATAAACAGGAGTGTAGCTATTTGGAACGTTACATTTTCAACAATGGATTTCTGCTCGTGCGAGGTAGGGTGTAGGGGCAGGGGAGTATGGAGTGGAGGAGAGGGGATGGGGGGATGGGGTTATAAAGGCAAGCTATTTATCTGTTCAAATGATCAACGCTTCTGTGAGGTCCCGATATCTTAAACTGGGTTTGTTGAGATTTTCGATGTGAGAGAGAAGCAGAGAGTGACAGACAGAGACAGAAAGACAGACAGACAGAGAGAGGGGGGAGAGAGAGAGAGAGAGAGAGAGAGAGAGAGAGACTCAAGGACAAAAAAAATTCAATGTTAGAACTCCGGACTGTCAACATTTGACATTTGAGAGAGACGGGTGGGCATGGGGGTTGGGGGGGTGCGGGGTGGGGGGGGGGGTACGAGAGTATTACAAAAATCATATTGTATCACGTTTCATCTTTAGCTTTAACTCTCTCCATACGAACGGCGAAAGAGACGACGTCAGTTAACAGCGTTTCATCCCAATTACCATCATCAAAATATTGCAAGCAGAACGCTCTTATACTGAAGAGGTGAATGTTGACAAAGAATACCACAGTTCTGACGACGGAAGCTAAAGGTTGGGTCATTGAGACACCCACTGAACATCCGAGGGGTCTGTGCAGAGGAGAAGAGAGGACTGGCCGTACTGAGAGAGTTAACGTATAAATTGTCGCTTGCGTCACTTATATTGCATTGCGTTCTTTTGATGACAGTGCGTTGTACATTCTTTGTGAAGAGACAGGTGGGTATATAGGTAGTGGGAATGACATTTAAGAAGGTAGATTGACAGGTAGGTAGGTAGATCGACAGATATGTAGGTAGACAGATCAGTGCGTCCGGCAGAAGAACAATCACTGTGCGTCGTTTCGGGGGGCGCGGAACTTGCCTCCTGTCCGGGCGTCAACTTTCCTCTTTTTTTTTTTCTTCTTCTTCTTTTTTTTTTCTTTTTTTCCCCAATAATTAATGTTGATCTAATTGTACGTCTTTTGACGTATATGTATCATACTGTCTAAGATTATTTCGATGGTTATCCCACACACAGAATCCATCTACACGCTCACATCAGAGCATCCTAAATCTCAGACAACTCCAAACACATGCATAGTGTTAGAATATTCACTGAAATTGTCCATGAAAACCGAATAGTCAGACAAAGAACTTAGTGTATTTGGAAGAATACTACTTTGAATACATTTAGAAACAATGTATTAACCCTTTCACCGCCAGTCAATTTAGAGTAAAAAAATTCCCTTGTGGTATGAACACAGAAAAGACAGTGGCTAAGAATAGCTGGGGATTCCCCGTGCGATGTATAGAAAATATGGCCTATCCTACCACCAAACATTAAAAGCAGTAGGTTCATGGATAACAAACCAATGAATGGTCACCTTTTAGTGACATGGGTCCTCTACCACGCTTGTGCATAAATGCGAGCTTGGCGGTGAAAGGGTTAATCGAAAACTGACATGTTATATAGAAAAAAAAAGAGAGAGAAAATAAAAAAGGGAAAAAAAGTTTTGGTGTTTTTTGTTTTGTTTTTTGCCAGTGAAGGCGTGTGAAAGCACCAAAAAAAGAGAGAAGAAGAAGAAAGGGAAAAAAACACGTTCTGGCGCTCCATGACCTGCCTGTAACTGAGGCCACACACACACACACACACACACACACACACACACACACACACACACACACACACACACACACGTAGACAGACAAATCGGTAGGTAGATAGATCGACAGATAGGTAGAAAGAGGACGGCAGACTGATACGTTGATAGATGGGCAAGTAGATTGACACATAGAGAGGTATGTAGATTGACAGATAGGTCGGTTGGAACAGGCTGGTAGACTGATAAATAGGCAGGTGGATTAGCAGATAGGTAGCAGGTAGATTGAAAGATAGGTGGGTGGATAGACTGAGAGATAGATAAGCAGGTGGGTTGGTTGCCAGATACAAAGGTGTGTGTGTGGGGGGTGGGGGGGGGGGGTATTTTTATTTAAATAATGTTTAGTATCGTGTGTTCATTTTTTTCCTTTTTGATATTTACGTGTGTGTTACAGATATGTTAAACTTAAGTAATGTTGGTTACACTTAAGAAATGTTGCAAAGATAAGCAACGTAGCCTGATCTATCCTGAGGTTAAATACCAGAAAAAAAAAAAAAACGCTATCATTATTTATGTTGTGTTTTATATAGTTTGTATTCTGTTTCTGATAGTTATGCTATTTTATTTGTTTATGTTTAATTTTGGTGCAAAATACTATTACCGTTATATAATATCCTCCATGCCCGAAAAGGATTAAATATCTTGATTCTTGATTCTTGTTCTGTTTGTAAACGCCTAGAGCTTATTTTCAAGATTAGGCATAAATGCTCACAACAATGATAATATTGATAAAATAATAATAATAATAATAATATTAATAACAATAATGGATGCAAAGACTGACTCTTCTTCTTCTTCTGCTTCTTCTTCTTCTTCTTCTTGTTCTTCTTGTTCTTCTTCTTCTTCTTGTTCTTCTTCTTCTTCTTCTTCTTCTTCTTCTTCTTCTTCTTCTTTGTTCGTGGGCTGCAACTCCCACGTTCACTCGTATGTACACGAGTGGGCCTTTTACGTGTATGACCGTTTTTACCCCGCCATGTAGGCAGCCATACTCTGTTTTCGGGGGTGTGCATGCTGGGTATGTTCTTGTTTCCATAGCCCACCGAACGCTGACATGGATTGCAGGATCTATAACGTGCGTATTTGATCTTCTGCTTGCGTATACACACGAAGGGGGGTTCAGGCACTAAGCAGGTCTGCACACGTGTTGACCTGGGAGATCGGAAAAAATCTCCACCCTTTACCCACCAGGCGCCGTTACCGAGATTCGAACCCGGGGCCTTCAGATCGAAAGTCCAACGCTTAAACCACTCGGCTGTTGCGCTCGTCGAAGACTGACAAACAGCCAGGCAGACTGACAGACAGAAAGACACACGATGCATAGTCACCAAAAGAATGTATTGACATGCTAGGAGAGGCGAAGACAGTGTGGGACAGCGGACAGGACGCGTTCATTATGCATTCTCTCTCTCTCTCTCTCTCTCTCTCTCTCTCTCTCTCTCTCTCTCTCTCTTTCTTTCTCTTTCTCTCTCTTTCTCTCTCTCTCCCTCTCTCCCGCCCCCCACCTCTCTCTCTCTCTCTCTCTCTCTCTCTCTCTCGCTGAAGAATAAATTTGTAATCAACACTCATCGTCATCTTCATAAAGTTATGGTACCACTTCCAAGGATCGATCTTTTTAAATCTAGTCTGTCTTATTCAGGGGGCTGTTTATGGAATGAATTATTATCCTGCCTCAATGTAAACACTGTAAAAAGCATCCCTAACTTTAAAAATATATATCGTGCACATTTATTGAAAAACATGTGATTATGTGACACATATCAATTATAAACAAAAAATCATGTATAGATTGTCAATATATATACGCCTCTCTCCTTCCCTGTCAGTCTCTATGTCTCTCCACTGTCACTGTCACTATATCTGTCTGTTGTCAGCCTCCCCTGCCTTCTTTACTCTTCCTCTTGTCCATTCTTCCTTCCGCTCTCCACCACGCCCCTACCCTATTGTCCTCGTTGTTATTCATCTATCGCGATATTGTATTGTACATACGTTCTATGTTATGTTTGCACATGCTTATGCAATTTTGACGTTGATGTTGTGAATTGACTCTCGCTTTTTTTTTTTTTTTTTTTTTTTTTTTTTTTTTTTTTTTTTACTTTGTTGCTTTTTTTCCAATTATTATTCATGCCCAGAGGGCTGGATGTAAAAAAGTACTTTGTGCTTACTCCTTTACCCTCGTAAAATAAAATTTCGTTCGTTCGTTCGTTCGTTCTCTCTCTTTCTTTCTCTCTCTTTCTCTCTCTCCCGCCCCACCTCTCTCTCTCTCTCTCTTTCCCTCTCTCTCTCCCTCTCTCTCTCTCTCTAACACACACAGCCACACACACAGCCGCACACACACACACACACACACACACACACACACACACACACACACACAACCACAACCACAACCACCCACACACACACACACACACACACACACACACACACACACACACACACACACACACACACACACACACACACACACACAGAGTTAAAGATTTTGTCCATTCATGCCATGGGATTTTCAGAATTTGTCCTACATGCATGCAGGCAGTCAGAATCATCACTCACTTAACTCTACTCTACCCCCTGAGACAGACAGATAGACAGACTGGGAAGTAGAGAGAAACGAAATTTTATTTAACCAGGTTAGTAATGAGATAAGCAAATATACATGCTTTTTTTTTCTTTCTTTCTTTTTCTACCCAGCCTTAGGTTGGAGAGAGACAGACAGACAGAGACAGACACTGAGACAGAGAGAGACACAGAGAGAGAGACACACACAGAGAGAGACAGAGAGAGAGAGAGTCAGACACAGAGAGAAAGACAGAGACAGAGAGAGACAGAGACAGACAGACAGACAGGGAGACAGACAGACAGGGAGAAAGACAGACAGAGACAGAGACAAAGAGAGACAGAGAAACAGAAAGTTGTCCAGTTACGAAATCACCTTGCCTGAGCTGAAACAGCGTCCAAGAAGAGTTCCTTATGGCGGTCACAAAATCAGTCGACCATGCCAAGCTCACCCCCCCCCCCACCCACTCCGCCCGCGCACCCGCACCCGCACCCACAACCCCCACCCCCCCCCCCTCTCCTTCCCCTCTCCCCTCCCCCCTCCCCCACTCTCTCCTTCTTCTATCCCAGTGGGACATTCCTCCATACCTTCTTCTTCCTCCTCCTCCTCCTCCTCCTCCACCACCTCCTCCTCCTCCCCCACACCTGCTCTCCCTCCCTCTTCTTCCTTGCGTCGGTAATGTCCACTGCACACCGCCACGTGCATTGTCTGGTACGGTCTCGTCTTGTCTTGTCTTGTAGTGTAGTGTAGTGTAGTGTAGTGTAGTGTAGTGTAGTGTAGTGTGGTGTGGTGTGTTGCATTGTAGTGTAGTGCAGTGTAGTGTAGTGTAGTGCAGTGTAGTGTAGTGTAGTGTGGTGTGTTGCATGGTAGTGTAGTGTTTTGTAGTGTAGTGTAGTGTAGTGTGGTGTGTTGCGTTGTAGTGTAGTGTAGTGTAGGGTAGTGTAGTGTAGTGTAATGTAGTGTATTGAATTGTATTGAGCTGTGCTGAGCTGTGCTGCATTGTATTGTATTGTATTGATTTTACACTTTGCAGTATCTTCGTATTGTATTGTATTGTATTGTATTGTATTGTATTCCTTTTACACTTTACAGGTATCTTTTTTTTTTTTTCTAGAAAGCCTTAATCTAATCTCACTGTTGTTGATGTTGTTGCTGACTTTTTGTAGACTTGAAAAATGGGCACTATTACAATGTGCGGAACCTGGTCAGCAACCTTGTTGGGCCCCCAAGAACCACTGCTGGCGACTGTCAAACGACGAAAGATGGCATGGTTTGGTCACGTCATACGACATAACACCCTCTCCAAAACCATCCTGCAAGGGACTGTAGAGGGAGGGCGCAGACGGGGGCGGCAGAGAAAGAGCTGGTCCGACAACGTCAAGGAATGGACCAAAATGACGATGTCAGATCTCCTCACGACAGCTGCCAACAGAACGGCGTGGCGAGCTATGACATCTTCCTCATGTCCCCCCCAACGACCCCAGCGGTCAAGGGAATGAGTGAGTGAGTGAGTGATTACAACGATAATTCATATTCTTGTTATTCTGTTCCAAAGACGTGTGAGGTGTCCTCTGGCACATATTTGCCTGTTATTATGAACTGTTTTGTGTATGGTGTGTTCATGCTCAGGTTGAACTTTTTATTTCAAATATTCTGTGCGAAATATTGACGGAACGATCAACGTCAAAGGCATGCCATAGGTTAAAATTAATGTTAAAACACATGTGCCCAATTTTATTTCCCACGTGTTTGTGTGTGTGTGTGTGTGTGTGTGTGTGTGTGTGTGTGTGTGTGTGTGTGTGTGTGTGTGTGTGTGTGTGTGTGTGTGTGTGTGTGTGTGTGTGTGTGTGTGTGTGTGTTTCGTTGTTGTTGTTGTTGTGTTCGGGCACTAGGGGATCGATATTTACCATTGTTTTTTCAGCCCGAATATACGAGTACATACACCTGAGTGGTTGCCAGGGGTCTTACCAACAAAGACAGGTGAAGATATTATCCAGATGTGTTAATTACCTTTGACCTCCTCCACCTCCTCCTCCTCCTCCTCCCTCACTGTCTTCCTTCTCTTCCTCCCTCCCACTCCACTCCTCCACCTACTCCTCTTTCCTCCTTTATCTTTGATCTCCTATTCCTTCTCCTGCAAACAGCATCTTCCTCCACCCTCCCTCCTTCCTCACCTCTGACCTCCTCTTCCCTCTCTCCTCCCACACTGTCTTCCGTCTCTTCCTACCCCTCCTCTTCCTCCCTCACCTTTGACCTCCCCCTCCTCCTCTTCCTCCTTTACCTTTGACCTCCTCCCCCCCTCCTCCTCCTCTTCCTCCTTTACCTTTGACCTCCTCCCCCCTCCTCCTCTTCCTCCTTTACCTTTGACCTACCCCCCTCCTCCTCCTCCTCTTCCTCCTTTACCTTTGACCTCCTCCCCCCACCCTCCTCCTCTTCCTCCATTACCTTTGACCTCCTCCCCCCACCCTCCTCCTCTTCCTCCATTACCTTTGACCTCCTCCCCCCACCCTCCTCGTCTTCATCCTTTACCTTTGACCTCCTCCCCCCCCTCGCTCCTCCTCTTCCTCCTTTACCTTTGACCTCCTCCCCCCACCCTCCTCGTCTTCATCCTTTACCTTTGACCTCCCCCCCACCCTCCTCGTCTTCCTCCTTTACCTTTGACCTCCTCCCCCCCCTCCTCCTCTTCCTCCTTTACCTTTGACCTCCTCCCCCCACCCTCCTCGTCTTCATCCTTTACCTTTTACCTACCCCCCTCCTCCTCCTCCTCTTCCTCCTTTACCTTTGACCTCCCCTCCCCTCCTCCTCCTCTTCCTCCTTTACCTTTGACCTCCTCCCCCCCCTCCTCTTCCTCCCTCACCTTTGACCTCCTCCGTTACGTTTTTAACTCTTCTTCCTAATCCTCCTAATCTTCCTTCTTCCTCCTTTATGTTCCAGCTCCTCCTCTGCTTCCTCGTAGTCTGTCTTCCTCCTCCGCCTTCCTCCTCCGCCTCCTCCGTTACGTTTTTAAGTCTTCTTCCTAATCCTCCTTGCTCCTTCCTGCCTTATGTTCTGCATCCTCCACCTTCTCCGTTGTGTTACGTTTGAAGTCTTCCTAATCCACATCCCTTCCTCCCTCTCCTCCTCCGCCTCCTCTATCTCCTCCTCCGCTTCCTCCTGCTGTTTCTTCCTCCCTCCATCCTCTCTTACATTTAATTTGAGCTCCTCCTCCCCCGCCTCCTCCACCTCCTCCTGCTCTTTATTCCTCCTCTACCTCCTCCCTCCATCCTCCTTTACATTAGCAGCTCCTGCTCCTCCTCCTCTTCCTGCCCCTCCTCTTCTTCTTCCTCCTCCTCCTCCACCTCCTCATCCATCTCCTCCTCCCCCTCCTCCACCTCCTACTCTGTCTTCCTCTTCTACCTCCCTCCATCCTCTCTTACATTAATTTGAGCTCCTGCTCCTCCTCCTCCTCCTCCTCCTCCTCCTCCTCCTCCTCCTCCTCCTCCTCCTGCTCCTCCTCTTCTTCTTCTTCCTCCTCCTCCTGCCCCTCCTCCTCTTCTTCTTCCTCCTCCTC
>NC_134904.1:4763724-4771224 GCF_041734735.1 Babylonia areolata | reverse complement strand
CATCACCACACATTAACATACATGACCATACATAACTATACATCACCACACATTAACATACATGACCATACATAACTATACATCACCACACATTAACATGCATGACCATACAGAATAGTACATCACCACACATCAACATACGTGACCACACATAGCTGTACATCACCACACATTAACATACATGACCATACAGAATTGTACATCACCACACATTAACATACATGACCATACCTAACTATACATCACCACACATTAACATACATTGACCATACAGAGTTGTACATCACCACACATTAACATACATTGACCATACAGAATTGTACATCACCACACATTAACATACATGACCATACATAACTGTACATCACCACACATTAACATGCATGACCATACATAACTATACATCACCACACATTAACATGCATGACCATACATGCCTATACATCACCACACATTAACATACATGACCATACATAGTTGTACATCACCACACATTAACATACATGACCATACAGAATTGTACATCACCACACATTAACATACATGACCATACATAACTATACATCACCACACATTAACATACATGACCATACTAACTATACATCACCACACATTAACATACGTGACCACACATAGTTGTACATCACCACACATTAACATACATGACCATACAGAATTGTACATCACCACACATTAACATACATGACCATACAGAATTATACATCACCACACATTAACATACGTGACCATACAGAATTATACATCACCACACATTAACATACGTGACAATACAGAATTATACATCACCACACATTAACATACGTGACCATACAGAATTATACATCACCACACATTAACATACATGACCATACAGAGTTGTACATCGCCACACATTAACATACATGACCATACATAACTATACATCACCACACATTAACATACATGACCATACATAACTATACATCACCACACATTAACATATTTGACCATACATGCCTATACATCATCACACATTAACATGCATGACCATACAGACCTATACACCACCACACATTAACATACTTGACCATACATAACTATACATCACCACACATTAACATACATGACCATACATGCCTATACATCACCACACATTAACATGCATGACCATACAGACCTATACACCATCACACATTAACATACATGACCATACATCACCATGCATATACCAGACATGACTATACATAACCACACATCACCACACATATACCAAACAAGACCATATATGTCTATACATCATCACACATTAACATACATGACCATACACAGAACTTTTCATGACCACCACACATACATCACGCATTAACATACTTGACCATACACATAACTACACACCACCACACTCAGTGACAAAAACCATACATGACCACTACGCATTACAGTTCTTCAGCACTGTGTAAGCACACACACCCACGCACAACAACAACAACTACACGTTTAACTGACGAAACATAAAAATAATGCAAAATCATTCGCACGGTCTCGTTCATGTACATACTCAGCATTATATACTCACTCTCTTGCACAAGTACAACTTCCGAAGCCAGTGATTGACACTTCACACTTTTTGTCCAGCGTAGACAATTCAAAAGACTGCTGCCACAAGTCTCCCAGAAGAAGGAGAAGAAGAAGTAAATGATGGTGATGATGACCAGAAACTGATGGGAACCGTGTATATAAATAAATAAATAAATAAAAAGAGCAGATCGTATATATATATATATATATATATATATATATATATATATATATATATATATATATATTTAAAACAAGAAAGGAAAAGTACACTTACTGAAGCCTGCACAGACCCCCACAGTAAAAAAAAAAAATGTTACTCACGCGAGGGAGAACAGAAAACCAGATAGTTCCCACATAGTTGCCGACAAGAAGATTACATGCACGATGTCATGATCCCCCCCACACACACACAAAGGGGAAAGAGAGGGAGGGGAGAGAGAGAGAAAAAAAAAGAATAAGAAAAAGAAAAGAAAAAAAAAACCACTCCAGAAAACCACACTCAAAATCGAACCGTATATAATAACACCACTGCATGTCTCGCTTGCGGCTGTGAGTGTGTACGTGTTTAGAGAGAGAATGTGTGTGTGTGTAGTATGTGTGTGTGCGTGTGTTTGTGTGTGTGTGTGTGTGTCAGTCAATGTGTGTGCTACACGAGTTGCCGCTGAAAGCTTACTAACAGCAGCAAGCACACACCACAGGCAATTTAGCGTGCTGGCTGGCTAGCTAGCACACTACCACAACCACCATCAACAACAACAACAACAAAAATTGGCTTCAAAACACAAAACCTGCGCAGGGGCCACAGAGGAAGCACACACACACACACACTCACAGACGCACACACACACACACACATACACCAAAAGCGCGCGCAAGCACAATTGACAGAGAGGAACACTATATATAACAAATAGCTTTCCTCCAACCCTTGACGGGACTTCCCCCTCCCCCAAACCCCCAGTCCACTCCCCCACTGTCTCATCCCCCCCCTCCCCTCTCTCTCTCTCTCTCTCTCTCTCTCGCTGCCTTCTCTCATCCGCCATCTCGTCATCCCGGGTCTCCAGCCGTAGAATGTTGTATGCGGGCAGGGCTGTGTTTTTTTTTCCTGTCAAAATTGCGTTCGGTTGATAACTTTAATTTTCCCATTTTTTAATTTCACTAATATTTTTCCATTCGATGTCCATACAGAAAGAGTTGCAGAGTGTTTTTGTGCGTTCATTAGTAGGTTATAATTCAGTTTGGTTTGGTCTTCACCAATCGATATCCCACTCTGTTTCAACTTTCTCCGGTTCTCTAGCACACTTTTCTTTTCTTGCCGAGAGTAGAACCTCACCAAGATGGGGCGTGGTTTGCCAGTTCCAGGACGACCTGAGCGGTGAGCCATTTCTATGTCCTCTGCATCCACCGGAACACCCACCTTGTTGGTAAAGATCTCTGTACATACCAGCCGCCGTGGCGAAGTGGTTAGCGTCGCGGACTGACGGCTGGGAGGACGCGGGTTCGAATCCCAGCGGAGGTGGGTTTTTCGGCCCGTGGCCGGCTCCTACCCAGAGTTGAGTGTTCTGTGGGCTTAAATGGGGAGACTGGGACCACACAGTCGAGTGTCATCCACTTCAAGGATGCGTCTTTGGGTGTGTTGCTCTAATTACCTGACCAACACTGCAAGTGTCTGTATCTCTCGGGCCTGGTTAACGCCGGGATATCATTATGACAGGAAGCGTAGAGTACAGCCTTGTCACGCAGTCCCAAACCAAAATGGACCTCCATAGCAACATCGTCATCCACATCGTCATCCTCCTCCTCCTTCATCGTCATCAATATAAACAAAATAGTCTCAAAGTCTGTGGCCTTTCATGCCCTGCTCTCATGGTGACCTCAGTTTCGATACCCCTCCACTTCTGTGCTTGGAGTGAGTCCTGTCAATGTCGTCAGTATCGGCAGGTTCGTCGGGGGCTGTTGTTTGAGGGACGTGGTGGCGGTCTCCACTCTGGGAGGGACGCTCACTCAGTCTGGCTCCGCGACTAAGCCATTATTGTCGTTAGTAGGGGGCTTAGTAGGTGGTGTCCTAAGTACGTTAAATCAGAACAGGCACCACTGAACACCACCGAAGTGACTCAGCAGCAGTGCAGGGTCTCCTCTGGTGTGTGGCCTCCTGGCGACCTAACATCGATGGTTCCCTGTGGACTGCCGACGCTGGAACTGCGACGGACGAACCCGGGTGTGGCCGTGTATGGGGGAATCTAAATGAGCGGCGTGGGAGTAATGCCACTGAAACGGTGCAGATGATGGGGCAGCAAAAAAAAAAAAAAAAAAAATCTCTGTACATTTTTTTTTACACAGTCTTTAATTTTCCCCCTTTTAATTAATTAAGAGGGCTCCAGCTGCGATTCACGGTTAGCCGTGTGGGCCACTCAGTACTTGTCTAACTTGTGTGGTGTGACTGGTCGCTCACTTCACAGCTCGCGTCCTGTTGATGCCAGCTTTTTTTTCTTTTCTTTTTTTTTCTTTTTTTTTTTTTTTTACAAGTTCGTGGCCTTCGTGTGAATGATTTCAGTTTTCAATCCCTTATGCGATGACTGGGATACATAATGAAATATACTGCGGTACGATATATTGTGTGTAATATAGCATGTAAAAACGCCAAAGTACAAGAAAAAACGAGAAAATGAACTCCCGATTTCTAACTCATCACAGGGGGAAAAAAAGTGTAATTGGTTATTTCTTAATCTTATTATCTGTGGTTTTCCTCTACATCATGGATATATTATATTGCTGTGTTTACAACTGATATTATTTGTCAGCTCTGCCCATTGCACTATAATTTTATCGATTAACTCTCTCCATACAAACGGCGAAAGAGACGACGTTAACAGCGTTTCACCCCAATCACCATCATCAAAATATTGCAAGCGGAAGGCTCTTATACTGAAGAGGTGAATGTTGACAAAGAATACCACAATTCTGACGACGGAAGCTAAAGGTTGGGTCATTCAGACACCCACTGGACATCCGAGGGGTCTGTGTTGAGGAGAAGAGAGGACTGGCCGTACTGAGTGAATTAATCTTTCAAGTATCCGTGTGGGATGATATTTATCGATCATCATCACTACCATCATGGTGGTGGAAGTCGTCATCATATTACACTTGTTGCTGCTGTTACTACAACTGAACTGCGTTCGTTGTTTTTGGTGCCTCCACATCGCTGTTGCTGCTTGAGTTGCTATTTCTGCTACTGCTACTGGTGCTGCTGCTGCTGCTGCTGCTGTTACTGTTGCAAATACAGTTGATGCTACTGCTGCTGCTACTGTTGCAACTTCTGCTGCTGCTACTGTTGCTAGTTCTGCTGCTACTGCTGCTGCTGCTACTGCTAAAGAAGAAGAAGAAGAAAATTCTGCGCACTTCGACTTCAGCATACACTCGGTAGCATGGCATGTGAGTACATACTTCCTTAACCTGTGATCAAACCAGCCACACTCCGTTTTCAGTCGTGTACACACAGGCTGTATTTGTGTTTGTATGATTCACCGTTTTCAGACGTGTGCACACAGGCTGTATTTGTGTTTGTATGATTCACTGTTTTCAGACGTGTGCACACAGGCTGTATTTGTGTTTGCATGATTCACTGTTTTCAGACGTGTACACACAGGCTGTATTTGTGTTTGTTTGATCCAACGATGAGTTGTGCGAACTTTGTCCAGCCTGTTTTGATAATTCGCTGATCTGCAAACAGCTGGATCTCTTTCTGTCTATGAAAAAGAAAAAAGGAAAAAAAAAAGATGACTGCCATCATGTTCGTCAGAAATAGCGGCGACAAGGATGTTGATGGTGATGGTGATAATGGTGGTGGTGATTGTGATGCTGATGATGATAACAACAACGACGACGACGATGGTGATGATGATGATGATGATGATGGTGATAATGATGGTGGTGATTGTGATGGTGGTGATGATGATGATGATGATGATGATGATAACGACAACGACCACGACGACGACGATGGTGATGATGATGATGATGATGATGACGACGATGTGATCCATGACGACGGCGACGACGGTGGTGATGATGATGATGACGATGATGATGACGACGATGTGATCCATGACGACGGCGACGACGGTGGTGATGATGATGATGACGATGTGATGATGACGACGACGACGACGATGATGATGATGATAATGATGCCAGAACGACGAGGAATGAAAGGCAAAACAAACAATTCTTTTTCTTGATTATTACATGTATTGGAGTTGAAATGAGGAAAGAGTAAAAACAAGCGCAACAAGCCAATCTTAACTCATAACGAATCGCCAGATAGATAGATACATAGAGACATAGACACATAGATAGACACACAGATAGATAGACAGTCAAACAGCCACACAGACATATAGATACGTGCATAAATATATAGAGCAATGAATACGCAAACAACTATTTTAAAATAATAATAATAATAATAATAATAATAATAATAATAATAATAATAATAATAATAATAATAATAATAATAATAATAATAACCACACTTCAGTGCCAGCATATGTCATCCACTGAATCCAATGCATGCTGCAGAAGATCGAGAGATATTGGCAGCACTAAACTGAACGCCAGTGTCACCAACTGATGCACGATACGCTGTATCGGAAATTCTAGGAATGACAACCAAACAAAAAACAAAAAACAAAAACAACACAAAGAAAGGAACACAAAGACACAAAGAAAGGAACACAAAAACACAAAGACACAAAGAAAGGAACACAAAGACACAAAGAAAGGAACACAAAGACACAAAGAAAGGAACACAACGACACGACACAAAGAAAGGAACACAACGACACAACGTCACAAAGAAAGGAACGCAGCGACACAAAGAAAGGAACACAACGACACAAAGTAAGGAACACAAAGACGCAAAGAAAGGAACGCAGCGACACAAAGAAAGGAACACAAAGACACAACGTCACACAAAGAAAGGAACACAACGACACAAAGAAAGGAACACAAAGACACAAAGAAAGGAACACAAAGACGCAAAGAAAGGAACACAAAGACGCAAAGAAAGGAACACAAAGACACAACGACACAAAGAAAGGAACACAAAGACACGACACAAAGAAAGGAACAGACAAAGAACACAACGACTCAACGACACAAAGAAAGAAACACAACGACACAAAGAACACAAAGACACAACCTTACAAAGAAAGGAACACAAAGACACTACGACACAAAGAGAGAAACACACAAAGAACACAACGACACAAAGAAAGGAACACAACAACACAAAGAAAGGAACACAACGACACAAAGAAAGGAACACAAAGACACAAAGCAATGAACACGAGAAAACACACAAAAACGCAAAGAAAGGAGCACACAGACACTGACAAAGAAAGGAGCACACAGACACTGACAAAGAAAGGGGCACACAGACACTGACAAAGAAAGGATCACATAGACACTGACAAAGAAAGAGGCACATAGACACTGTCAAAAAAGGGGCACATAGACACTGACAAAGAAAGGAGCACATAGACACTGACAAAGAAAGAGGCACACAGACACTGACAAAGAAAGGGGCACACAGACACTGACAAAGAAAGGGGCACAAAGAAAGGGGCACATAGACACTGACAAAGAAAGGGGCACACAGACACTGTCAAAGAAAGGGGCACAAAGAAAGGATCACACAGACACTGACAAAGAAAGGAGCACACAGACACTGACAAAGAAAGGGGCACACAGACACTGACAAAGAAAGGGGCACACAGACACTGACAAAGAAAGGGGCACACAGACACTGACAAAGAAAGGAGCACATAGACACTGACAAAGAAAGGGGCACACAGACACTGACAAAGAAAGGGGCACACAGACACTGACAAAGAAAGGGGCACACAGACACTGACAAAGAAAGGGGCACAAAGAAAG
>NC_134904.1:4751224-4753724 GCF_041734735.1 Babylonia areolata | reverse complement strand
CTCTCTGTGTGTATCTCTCTGTTGCTGCCTCTTTGTCCCTGTCTCTGTCTCTCTGTCTCTATCTCTGTATCTGTATCTCTCTGTCGCTGTGTCTCTGCCTCTGTCTCTTCTCTGTCCCAGTCTGACTGTATGTCTGTCTGTCCGTCTCTCTGTCTCTGTGTCTCTCTGTGTGTTTGTCACACACACACACACACACACACACACACACACACACACACACACACACACACACACACACACACACACACACACCTTTCTCTCTTCCCTCTCCTAATGACGCACGTCGGTAAACAGGAAGGTATAGCTCTGGGCAGACTGATCAACAACAACCAACAGGAAACCAAGGACTGTCTTCAGTCCTGAAATCCTCACGGACGAGAGCGCCGGGATTTGAACACCAGACCCTCAGGGACACAAGCAGATAAGCGTCTTAACCATTCTGCCACCTTCCTCCTCAAAACCCCCACATCACCTGCAACATTTATCCTCAGTGTGCAGGCAAAACTGACAAACTAACCGAGTCCAGGAGCGGTAAGCACAGTGGTTTCCATACTGACCGAGATCCAAAATGTCCCATGTGTTTCCTGTTTGGCCCCCCCCCCCCCCCCCCCCCGCCCCCCCCCCCCCCCCCCCCCCACTCCCCCCCCCCACCCCCCACCCCGGACCGCCTGTATCCCCATCCCTCCAACCAACACACACACACACACACACACACACACACCTTTCTCTCTTCCCTCCCCTATTATTGCTTGCTGGTCGTCCACAGACTGAGTTAACTCTTTCCATACGAACGGCGAAAGAGACGACGTTAACAGCGTTTCACCCCAATTACCATCATCAAAATAGTGCAAGCGGAAGGCTCTTATACTGAAGAGGTGAATGTTGACAAAGAATACCACAATTCTGACGACGGAAGCTAAAGGTTGGGTCATTCAGACACCCACTGGACATCCGAGGGGTCTGTGTAGAGGAGAAGAGAGGAGTGGCCGTACTGAGTGAGTTAACGTGGGTGGAGAGATGGGAGCTTCGAAAAGGTGATCACAAACATCTTTGTTACCGTCATAACTGTGTCATCTGCAATGAATACATATTCGCGCACGTCATCTCTCTGTCTCTGTCTCTGTCTCTCTCTCTCTCGTAAATGTACGTAAAACGTCTACTATCAGTCCAAATACTCATTGATTCATTAAAAACTTAGAATGGGTTCTATGAAGGGGGAAAAAAGACATAGACAAAAAGGAACGGTTTCATTCGGATGGTCAATTTCGGCAATGTATTTTTATGATGTGTTCGTATTAATATGTGCTTCGATGTTTCAGGTTTGAATAATTAGTATATGTTTTATAATATGTACTTTGTTATGTGTTCGTATTAGTATGATATGTGTCGATGTCACACTGATGCTCAAATGATTATCATATGCATTATATGTACTTTGTTTCCATGTTCTGTCCAAGCCTTGGAGACGAACGACTGGGGGGAAAGGAACAGAACACCACTGCCACATGAACTTTTTAAGCAAATGACAAAGTACGAAAGTGTCGCTTATCCCTTAGTAGTTTAGTTTGCTTCAATTATGGTTGTTGTTTTTGTTTTGTTTTTCCCCTTCCTGTTCCGTTTTATCTGTTTTGCACCATTTTTGTTCTGATTTGTACCTACTATGTCACTAGAGCTTTACAGCTAATGACAGTGTTCTCTCTCTCTCTCTCTCTCTCTCTCTCTCTCTCTCTCTCTCTGTCGGTGTGGTGGTCTAATGGTTACTGAGCGCTGGATTCTAGCTCGAGTTACCTGAGTTCTATCCCCGTCGCACCTAGTGGGTTAAGGCTAGACACTACAGTCAAATAACGAGGGTTTTTTTCTGTCCGACTATATCTTCTTCTTTTTTTCTTTTTTTTTTCTTTTTTTTTCTACTAGGTGTATCATCACTTGTGGATCACAGAAAAGTGTTCTTAGATTTCTGTGAAAACCCGTTGCTATGGAAACAAATCAAAATGGCCGACAAACAATATATCAAAGAAATCGGGTGAGTGGTCCATGTGGTGCATGCAAACACATTTTGTTATGTGGACTTGAAACAAATGACATTATCTTAATTTTCACGTGGGATTGTGTTGATTGTTTGATTATTGTATTTTTTATGAATTTTTGAAATTTTGGGTATCGCGAAATCCTCAAAATTTACAATGAGTAAAAAGACTGGAACTGCTGCGAATTAAAACCCAGAAAATATTTTCACACATACCCACGACAAAACTTCACGACTTGAGTCGAAACTGAACAAAATAAACACTTCCATGATTGAGCAAGCAATCTTTATTGGCATTTTTTTTCATTGTTTCATTGTTAAAGACATCTTTACAGTGGAAAAACTTATGCATATAAGAGATGTTCAAGAATCAAAATCCATCAAAACCCAATCATGAAAAATCATCATTTAGGTGGAGATTTTTTTTCCGATCTCCCAGGTCAACATACGTGTAGACCTACAAGTGCCTAAACC
>NC_134904.1:4701224-4746224 GCF_041734735.1 Babylonia areolata | reverse complement strand
GATTAGTTTGTCATTGGATTTGATTAATTAAGAATGCTCCGCACAAAACAGGACTTTAAAAAAAAAACAACTATATTTGAACAAACGAATTACTAATTGACTTCCTCTTTTCTTTTTTTCTTTCTTTTTTTTCCATCATCTTCATAGTTTCATCATCTCCTAAAACAGGTTTAACAAAAACAGACAAGTTTGATATAAATTATGTTCATCACATAATGGTATTAAAACTGACACTTTTCTCAAGACCTGTTGGCTGTCTCAGTAGTGTTTGTCTCCATAATATCTGATGTGATAGTGGTACAATCTGTCATGTGGGTGGAACATGAATGGGTGCATGCCTGTGTACATCCCTGTATACGTCTGTGTAGGAATGTATACCTGAGTGTGTGTGAGATTAAGAGGGAGAAAACAGTGAGTGAGTTTATATTATTGTTTTTGAATAGCTTCAAGTTGAATTTGTTTATTCATTATTGTAATTTGTATACATGCAAACATGCGAGTTGATGACTACTGTGCTGGAATTTTGTGAAAAATAGGCCTGACTAAGCGCGTTGGGTTACGCTGCTGGTGAGGCATCTGCTTGGCAGATGTGGTGTAGCGTATATGGATTTGTCTGAACGCAGTGACGCCTCCTTGAGCTACTGAAACTGAAACTAACCGAACTTTTTAAAGAGCTAAACGCCTCAAATATTTGAAAAGGAAATTGAAAAAGCAATGCATTGGTCCAGTTTTCTATGAGACAGGGTATACTTGTAGGCATTGGTATGATTTGCTATTTATGTGGTATTGTTTTTATTTCATTATCATCAGTATTGTTTGATAAATTTTCAGATGAAAAGCAAGAAAGTGAAGGCAAGACAGAGAAATCAACAGGGGACAAGCCTGTCAAGAAGTCCAAGCTTGTTCAAAAGAGCAAGAAGACAGTGTTCGTTCCCTTCTCCCACCAGTGGTTGGCGTGCTCATTAAAAGGACATAGCAATCGAGTCGTTTCCCTTGACTTTAGCCCCAACGGAAAGTACCTTGTGTCGGCATCAGACGGTAAATGATAGAGATTGTTAAATTATGCTTTCTTCTGCATTTTTTCGAGTTGGTTTACAGTTACATAACATTTACTATTTAGAGCCAAGGTTAGGTGTAACAATGCTATGCTGTCTACCTGTCTGCATATGTGCATACATAGTTATGTATATATATGTGTATGTATGTGTACATATATATGTAAATATATGTAAAGAGAAAGTTTGATGGAGGAAAGACAGCATGATACTATAGGAAAATAAGAGCAGGTAAACAAGTCTTCCATCATTAAGAACTGACTTTACAAAGATGCATTGAAATACTAATGATGATATAATTTGGAAATAAAAGAATAAATCAAATGAGAGAATAAACAAAGATGGGGAGGGGTTGAAGGACGCCATGCACCTTTCACTAATTTGAGCATCACCAACTGAGGGCCATTAGAGGAATGAAATACAGGGTATTAGAATTTAAAGATTTTATTCATGTGATTGATGATAAGACCAGGAAAGTCTGTCTTGGAATGTCAATATCAGATTAATGTTTGAGCATCTGCATTTCCTCTGTCTTCATGGATTTGTGTGTGTGTGTGTGTGTGCGTGTGTGTTGATTTTCTTGCAGAAGTGGAGGATTAAGCAGTCTTAACTTTTGCTTCTCAGACTGACTCATTGAAAATCAGTGCTGTAGATATTTGTAAGTGATGCCATCACTTGGTAGGAATTCATTGTGGTACCATCATTTCAAAAAGAAACTAAAGGTTGTGCTTGAAGTCTTCTTAAAGTATACATTACAAAATCACAGTGTTGTTTGAGCTAGTATTTGTTTGTATTATACATATGACTAGGTGTAAATTTGTTATCAATATTTTGTGTAATTATGTGCAGACCGTGTCTTGATGCTGTGGAGCACAAAGGAATTTTCTCAAAAAGAACACAAGTGAGTTGACAGTGTTTAAAACCATTCCATTTTTATTGTTATTAGATCTTTGTACCAAATGTGTGACATTTAGAAATTAGAGAATATTAGTCTTTTTGAGGTGCTCACTCAGTCTGACTTCATTCAAAAAAGTTCTAAACAATGATTGTGGTCAGTAGGGGGTTTAAAACAACCTGGGGTCCTGCATATGGTGAGTCAGGAAATATTTTGAGACAGGACAAGTGCTACAGAACACATCTTAGGTGACTGAGCAGTAATACAGGAATTCCTTTGGCATGTGGCCTCTGATGACCTGACATTGAAAGTTCCCTGTGGACTGTTGGCACAAGGACTGCCTCGGGCGGACCTTGGAGTGGCTGTATTGGTGGGGAGGTGGGAGGGGGGGGATTCAAAGATGAGCAGGGTAGGGTAATGCCACTGAACTGGTACAGATGATGAGGCAGCAAAAAAATATGTCAGTAGAAAGATGGGAAGGTCATGGACACATTGTTACAATTGTATATTATATAAGTTTCACTCCTGGTCTCTTACTGTCTTAGCCAAGAGGGTTTTAGGACAGACAGTGTTGGGGCTGGTCCCAAAAGGCCAGCTAGCTGCCAAGGCTACAGCACCTAGAGCCTGTTTACAAAAGACTACATATATATACATGCATGTTTGTATTAATGGTCTGCCATTTCTATGACTGCCAGAACAGCAATGGAGGCAGCTGCTGTCCGGACTATCTGGGCTGGGATTGGATTAGTGTGGAGTGTCTTGCCCAAGTTACACCCCCACACTTTCTTGGCCAAGAGGCCTTTAGTACAGACAGTGTTGGGGTTGGTCCTCGAAGGCCAAGTAGCCCCACAAACTGCAGCACTGAGAGCCAGTGCAGTCTTGCCTCCTAGTTTGAGAGTCATAGTCATTCACAAAGAACTTAATCTGTGAATGAATTCCCATTGAAGTGGAGAAACCATTGATCATGCAGTCTCACTTTGCTGTTGGCCCATCTGTAACAGTTTATGGTCGAAAATGTCAATCTCTGGTTTAAGCTCAGTGAGCTGGGCCTGTGCACTCTCTCTCTCTCTCTCTCTCTCTCTCTCTCTCTCTCTGGCATGGTTGGTTGTAGTTATTGTCATTCTTTTTCACTGACTGACTTTCATTGTGGTTCACCATTTTCTTGCAGGTTCATCCGTATGAATGTGGAGCTGGATTCTGTCACCAACATCAAGTTCAGTCCTGATTCCAGGTGAGAACTGTACCTGGAAACTGCAGGTGTCAAGAGTTAGGTGTTCAGAGAAACATATTGTCACAGGTTAGGGGTGGAGGTGGGGGGTATGAAGGAGGTGACATCTGACATTGTTGCTTATTGTCCAGCGGACCTCACAGGGTCAGCAGGACTGCGGAAGGCAGATGTTAAAGTTATTTTAATGGCACTCGAAACACTTATCCTTAAATGTTTTGCGTTGAAAGTATGTACAGAACATCAGATTGGTCGGGTACCACACCCGAAGCCACATGATCCCTGACAGCTTGAACTTTGAAGGATAGGGTCCAGAGTGCACTGGTCAAGGCCCAGTCACAGAACCACGTGGGAAATGTTGGCATCCAGAGAAACAGGCACATGATGATATGGATACTTACTAGCGCCTGTCCTCTGTCTGAGACCAAGCTCTAAGCACTTTGCAAACACAGGGTCATTTGCAAAACAGGCACATGCCATCAGAAAAAAAAGCAGTTTCAGTAGTAGCTCAAGGAGGCGTCACTGCGTTCGGACAAATCCATATACGCTACACCACATCTGCCAAGCAGATGCCTGACCAGCAGTATAACCCAACGCGCTTAGTCAGGCCTTGAGAAAAAAAAGCATCAATGGGCTACAAGCACACAGTCAATCTGAATCCCAGTACGTAAACAGAAATTGTAACTGTTGCTGAAAAATCGCCCAAGGATTATTTAATGAAGGCTACAGATGTTTTGTGATGAAGCCAGAAATGATAAGTTGTTGTGATCTACTTCTCTGTAATCTGGGGAGAGAGAATATGGATCAAAGGAAGTAATTGTGATCCTTTTTTTTTTTTTCATTCAGGGCAGAGAATATTGGATCAAGGGAATCAGGGCAGGGTTGCATGAGGCGATCTTTGCAGCGCTATATTTGCCTGGAGTTAAGAATGTTCTTAAGTATGTGGAATTTACCGTGGAGTTAGGAACATTCTTAAAGATAACCAAACTTGTGGAGTGAGTGATGGCCTAGAGGTAACGCGTCCGACTAGGAAGCGAGAGAATCTGAGCGCACTGGTTCGAATCACAGCTCAGCCACCGATATTTTCTCCCCCTCCACTAGACCTTGAGTGGTGGTCTGGACGTTAGTCATTTGGATGAGACAATAAACCCAGGTCCCTTGTGCAGGATGCATTTAGCGCATGTGAAAGAACCCACGGCAACAAAAGAGTTGTTCCTGGCAAAATTCTGTAGAAAAATCCACTCCAGTAGGAGAAACAAATAAAACTACACGCAGGAAAAAATAACAAAAAATGGGTGATGCAGTAGTGTAGCAACGCGCTCTCCCTGGGGAGAGCAGCCCAAATTTCACACAGAGAAATCTGATGTGATAAAAAGAAATACAAATACAAACTTAGTGCTGCTAAGTTCGATCATGCAACCTGCACCAGGAACTCTGAACTCAGACAGCTTGGAATGCTATTGGTCTTGGAAAGTTAAAAGTTCCCGGATTATTCTGTGATATGATGACCTACCTTTCTAACAGTGTTCAGTGTCAGTGTGAAAGTCAAAGTGTACATTGGTGTGCAGGGCGGTGGTTGGCAGCCTGGCCAACAGCAACACAGTTCGAGTCTTCCGGGTCGGCAAAAAGGACGATGGAAGTGGCAATGTGGGCGTGCTCAGCACTGCGGATTTTCCCAAGGTAGTCACTGTGGTCAAGGTTTTGTGCTGTATATGCTGTGTGTGGGGGGGAGAGGGGGGGCGGGGGGAAGGGGGGCATGTGAATGTGTTTTTTTTTTAAAGAGTAAGTAAATTGTCATGTCATAGTCTGGCGAAAATGGCTTCTTTGTTGGTTTGTTGCAATAATGGGATGTATTTAATGCTCGTATGTATCCAAAAGACTAGATCAGAATGGTAGTTTGGAATGGTGGATAAGATAAGCACTAGATGTCAAGGATTTTAAGCACAATCCAACAAAGTTTTTTGATCCCCCAGAATGTGTCTCATCACACACCTACGTCCGATAGAACAGGAAGTAAAAAGCATGTTGTCTATTTGCTTACAGGCTGCCCCAGCGGAAATCCGAAACATTGGTGTGTCCAGCAAAGGCAACTTCATCATGGCTGGCTTGGCTGGCACTCAGATTATCATCTATGACTTGAAAGGTAAAGGAAAGTGTTGAATGGTAAAGGAGACTGTTTTTCCTGTTCTCTCCTTTCTTCGGTTTTATATATATATATATAAAAGTTTTTCATGTTGGTGATTTATTTTAGACATTTGCTGAAATGTAATTTGAGCGCCACTTGTTCTTGGTGACTGAAAAGAAAGCAAACGTTGTTAGAAAAAATTAATCGGTATTTCGGTTATATTTCCAGGTTAACATTGTGTGTCAACAACTCTTTTTCTTCTGTGTTTATGTATCTGCTAAATTTGGGCAAATGTTTCTTTTATATTTTCTTATTATGTTGAGTTGTTGTTGTTTTTTTGTCAAGCTACTGTGGTGGTGTGTTTCAGGCGAGCAACAGGAAATGATCAACACGCACCAGATGTCCAACAACTACAGTGCTGTGTCACCATGCGGTCGCTTTGTTGCCTGCTCAGGTCTGCCTTGTCTCCCCTGCGCCGTCTTTGCCAAAGAGACTGTCTGTGTGTCTGTCTGTGTTGTATACTGTGTCATTTTGTGTGTCTGATGCAGTTTCAAGGTTCGTAGGGTCCTTTCAAGTCCTTTTAAGTCCTTAGGAATTGGATTTTGGTCAAAAGGCCTTTTAAGTGCTTTGATTCAGCAAGTTGGTCCTTTTAACTCATCAGGAGGTCCTTTTAATTTTTGAAAGGTACTGTTAAGTCCTGTTTTATGAAGAGAAAGAGACTTGAGAACGAAACTGAAACACCTTCGACACCAAAACCGCAAGTTGCAAAGCGCGTTGAAAGATGCCGACGCGATTGTCTGAAACTCAGTACTTACTGTAGGAGGATACAGCCTATAGGCCTAGGCCCTAACAGTAGTGCGCTTTCTGCTCGGTGGCAGACGCGAAGCGTGGTACAGTGGCTGTGAGTCACGCCTGCTGCTGCTGCTTTGCTTAGGCCTAGCCTACAGTGACGTGAATTGCAAAGACTAAATACGACAGTCAAATGGGATTAGCTGTTCTTCCGTTTATGAGAGGTAAGTGTCTGCTGTTCTGCATGTCAAATAGATTGGGGTGTACTGTAAAGTCATGTCGGCAAAGGTCCTTTTCAACTGATTTGAGGTCCTTATAAAGTCCTTTAAAGGTCCTTTTTTGGCTTCATGCCCACCACCTGGGAACCCTGAGTTTGTGTTGGGCTATTTTTGCTGATATTTTCCTGAAATCCAATTCTCTCTCTTCCATTCATTTGCTAGACTGCAGTCGTTCCTGCATGTACTTGTTCAAGCGCCAAAGAAAGTGAGAAAGAAAATAAATGTCCTGTGTTATCTGTTTCTCCATCTGGCATCTGGCATTTCAGTCTTTCTAGCAATTTCAGATGAAAGAAAGAAAATGAAAAGCAGGCTATATATAAATATCAAATTAAGCTTATTTACAGACTGGTTTGTGTTTTGGTTTGATTTTATGCCTTCAGCTGATTTTGAACAATGCTGCAAGAGTTCTTTTTTTTTCAGAAAATCAAAAAAAGGATCAAGTTGGACCTTTCCAATGAAGGTTTCATGTTATCTTTCCAGTACAGAAATTGATTTTATCATGTTATCTTTCCAGTACAGAAATTATTTCAAAGTAGCATATGAAATTAGTGAAAAGAATGTCTTCAATTATATGTACTCTTTGTTCTTTACATTTATGCTTCTTCCCGATATCTTGGATCTTCTGGGGAAAAGCTAGTCTGAGTCCTCAAAGTCTCTTCAAAGACATTTGGTCAAAGACCCTTTCACAACCAAGTTTCCACTGTCTGGAATTCTTTTTGGCTCTCCAACTCTCATCAAGTCTATCCACATTCAAAACCTATTTGAAAACAGTTTTAGTATATGATTGTTATGTATTATGGTCATCTATTTACCTTTTTTTTCCATTTTTTGTTTTAAAGTCTCCTTGTACTGTGGGTGATTGTGGGAAGGTGCGTTGTATTGCTGTTTGTTAACAACAACTTTATCTGTGTGAAAATTTGGGCTGTTCTACCCAGGGAGAGCACATTGGCACAGTACAGCACCACCCATTTGTTTGTTGTTTTTCTTCTGCCTGCAAGTGTTTGTTTTCCTATCAAAGTGGATTTTCCAACACATTTTTTTCCAGGAGTAACCCTTCTGTTGTGGGTAGTTCTTTTACATGCACTAAGTCCATGCTACACATGGGACCTCGGTTAATCATCTCTTCTGAATAACTAGCATCCAGACCACCACTCAGGTCTAGTTCAAGGGGGAGAAAATATTGACGAGTGTGGGATTCAACCTGGTGTGCTAAGATTCTCTCGCTTCCCAGGCGGACGCGTTGCCACTAGGTGCGTGTTCTGTGTGTGTGCATGTTCGTGTGTGTACTTAAAGCATATTTTGTGCTTGTTTGATGTGATGATTTGTACTTTGCTATCAGTATTATTGTCTTGGTGTGTCTATTTTTTGTGCATTTGAATGTCATGGTCAGCTGGTTGCTCAGCTTTTCTTAGAGCCAGGTCCTGCACCAAAAACCAGAGCAGGCAATTTAACTCTTACACTTCCAATTTTTCTGTGTGAAAAAGAAAAATGCTCACCAGTGCTAGGTATATTAGATACGATGCTCACTCACAGTCAAAGAATTCGGTTGATGTTAAAATAGCACAGTGGATTTGTTCACTTCAAACTGGTTCAGGGGGCAAAGGTTAGCCATTGTTCTGTTGGTGGGAAACCTGTTGCACCTGTTAAGTTTTATTACAATGTAAAAAAAAAAAAAAGGTCCTTATAACATGACGCCTTGATGTCAACTAAAATTGCCTATGGCGGTGCACTGTCTAATCGACTAAAGTTGCCTATGGCGGTGCACTGTCTAATCGACTAAAGTTGCCTATGGCGGTGCACTGTCTAATCGACTAAAGTTGCCTATGGCGGTGCACTGTCTAATCGACTAAAGTTGCCTATGGCGGTGCACTGTCTAATCGACTAAAGTTGCCTATGGCGGTGCACTGTCTAATCGACTAAAGTTGCCTATGGCGGTGCACTGTCTAATCGACTAAAGTTGCCAATGGCAGAGCACTGTCTTGTCGACTAAAGTCACAATGGGGGTGAAAGAGTTAATGCCATGAAGGAGTGATGCCTGATGGGCAACCTATCCCCAGTTGCAAATTGTGTCTCTTGTTACAAGTAGTATTACTGTTACAATTAGTATTATTGTACCCACCCACCCACCCACCTCCCCCACTACTGTCCATCAGACTGGCCTTGTTGTGTGAGAGGTGGTGTTGTCAACCCATGTCAGTGGAAAAACATGGAAAATGTGAAATGGCTGGATGAGAGAAAAACAAATTAAAAAAAATAAATAAATAATAATAATAATAAAAGAAAAAGAAAAAAAAAAAGGTGGTGATGTCACCTGTGTGGTGTGGGGGATGTTCCAGGCTTTACCCCTGACGTCAAGATCTGGGAGGTGTCAGGCACGGCAGGTGAGATCAAGGTCATCCGTGCCATGGAGTTGAAAGGTCACAACTCTGGCATCTACTGCTTCTCCTTCAATGGAGACTCCAGTAGGTAAGACTACACACACACACACACACACACACACACACACACACACACATGCACATGGACACACACACAGGTAGAGGTAGGTAGTAAAACAAAATGGCTCAATTACAGTCCTTGTCAGTGAAACAAAATGGTTTGTTATTGACCTTGCCAGTGACATAAAATAGTGTTCATGCTGAGTGCTACAGTGTAATATATATATTTCTTCACAGTCTGCTCCATTATTTTACAGGGGAGAAGTTTGTGTTGTTCCATTCTTAGTCATTTGTAGCACTCGTTCGTATTTCACCCAGGGAATGTGCTGTCTGTTGTTTTAAGTACCTTTTCCATTGGAATGATTGTTTACCTCCTGCCGGAAACGGCATTTCATTGGCTAGCAGACGGCGGTCTAATGACAAGATGTCGTATCACTGAGTTGCCACGAAAAATGTTGGCTGAGAAGAGCAAACAGGTAGGCCTGGTTTGCATCAGTTTGACATGGTAATTTTTTAACCAAACTGGGAGTTGGTTTTTTTTTTTTGTTTGTTTTGTTTTGTTTTATATAACATGTCAATTTTCGATTAATACATTGTTTCTAAATGTATTCAAAGTAGTATTCTTCCAAATACATTAAGTTCTGTGTCTGAATAATCGGTTTTCATGGACAATTTCAGCCAATATTTTAACATTATACATGAGTTTGGAGTTTTCAGACATTCAGGTTGCTCTGATTTGAGTGTGTGGATTCTGTGTGTGGGATAATCAAAGAAATCATCTTAGACATTATAATACATATACGTCAAAAGACATACAATAAGATCAACATTAATTAATGGAGAAAAAAAAAAAGTTGATGCCTGGACAGGAGGCAGGTAACGCCCCAACCCCCTCCCCCTGAAACAACACACTGTGATTTTTTTTTTCTGCCAGACACACTGGTCAAGGACGGTCACCACATCGTCCCCAGGACAACTCGTCGTATACCACATGAAAGTGTATAACATACTTGACATTATGCAATGTGCATTGTCAACGGTTTTTTTTATCATACTCATTCGGCCGATACAAACTCCTTATTTCTCTGCCATTCCCTGTGGAAAGAACTGGCAGTCAGGGTGTGAGATGAAAGGTCAAGGTCATCACCAGGCATGACAGAAAAAAGCTTGTTGGGATGACAGAGCTGGGATCTTGACTCTAAGTCACCATCACTGTGTCAGAATATGTTAGAGAGATTGTCTTTAGTGAGAACAAAAAGCTTATTGAAAGTCAGAGTCACAAGGTCTTGTTTTTGTATGATGTAATTCCATCTTTTGATACAGTGATTTTTTTTTTTTTTTTTTTGGGGGGGGGGGGGGGGGGGGGGGGGGGTTGTTTTTTGTTGTTGTTTTTTTGTTTGTTTTGTTTTGTATTGGTGTAAAGAGCATGTGACAATGTACATGTTGAAAATCAAATTCTGATGAAGCTGTTGGGTTTTTTTTTTTTTTTAGACTCTGAATCCTTTACACTGCAGTATACTGGTGAACATTGTTCGACATGGACTAATGTCTCAGCCAGAATTGAACCAATTTCTTTGTTATCATCGTTGCATGATTTTATCTGAGTGCTTTTCCAGCAGCCATCTTGTGTCTTTTCAGGGCAGCAACAGTGTCAAAAGATGGAACCTGGAAATTGTGGGACACTGATGGTGAGCGTACTGCATTTTTTGTGTTCTTATTTGATTTTTTTTTTTCAAAACAACAACAACAAAAAAGTCTTTCATAGCCATGATTTTCAGTGCACTTTTTCCTTCAATATGCTGCATTCAGAACCCTTTCTTTTGTACAACAATGATGTTGTTGTTTTTCTGGCACTGTATTGAAGGAAAATGATTATAAAGATGTTTTGTCACTATAAGAGAGTTCACATGTTCACAAATAAAACAGAAAACAGTTTGTCCAGCAAGTTAGACAGATAGGCATGGTTAGGACTGCTTCCAAATTTCACCGTGCTCTGGTTGGTAATGATACGGAACCCTGATAAGAAAGAATACTAATATGTGTCTTGTGCTTCTTAAACTTCTGCTGATTGCATGTAGCGGGTGTGTTTGCTTGCCTACTTGTATATGCATAATTTTGTTCGTATTTGATGTACCTGATGCATGTGTGTATAGCTATTTATTGTAAATGCCACGAGCTTCGTGTGAGAGAGGTGGGCGCATCCATCAACAGTATTATTATTACTGTTTGTACCAGTTGGGTTTTTTTGTTGTTTTTTTTATAACAGTACGCTACAGTCAGGGACAGGACGCCAAGCTGCTGTTCACTGGCTCTGTCAGCCTGGAGGGCCCCAACCTCATTGCCCTGTCCCCCGACGGCCGCACCGTGGCCATTTCCGGCCAGTCCAGCGTTGTCTTTTGGGACGCCTTGGCCGGCAAGGAGCTCCAGACACTACACAAACTGCACTCAGGTTGGTCTGTTGGGTTTGCTGGGTAGGGCTTTTGGGTTTGCTGGGTAGGGCTTTTGGGTTTGCTGGGTAGGGCTTTTGGGTTTGTTGGGTCATGGGGGTTTTGTTTTCTGTTTGTTTTTTGTTTTGTTTTGTTTTTGTTGTTGTTGTTGTTTTTCTGTTTGAATTCATCATTGTTCTTCAAACTTGTTATGTTGTGTAGGTTCTTCTTTGGCAGCTCTTTTGTTCTCCTGTTTGTTCTTCTCCTCCTCTTTCTTTCTCTCTCTTTCTTTCACCCTCTTTCTTCTCTTTCCTCTTTTCTCTCTCTCTCTTTTTTTCTTCTCCTCTTGCTTCTTGTCCTCTTCCTCCTTCTCCTTCTCTTTCTTATTCTCTTCGTATTCATTATTCTTTCTTCTCTTTCTCTTGTTTCTAGTTTCTTCTCTTCATCTTCTTTCTCCTTCTCTTCTTCCTCTTCTTTCTTCTTCATCTCCTCTTCGTCCTCCTTTCTTCGCCCCCTCGTTCTTCTTCTCCTTTTCCTCCTCTTTCTTGCTCTATTCCTTCTCTTTCTCTTCTTTCTTCTCCTCTTCCTCCTTTCTCCTCTTTCTCTCCTCCTCCTAAGCCGCCAGCAGGTAAAGAGAAGTACAGGTCGACACACCACCATCATTTCAGTGAGAGAGATTATTACCACTTGCTGTGAACGTGTTCTAAGATACTTGACAGTTTGTATTCCTTGACAGCTTGTGTAAGATCTTAAGAAATGAATGATAATACTCCATGATGATAACCAACTAGTGTATAATCCAGCTGTTTGGCTGTTTCTGTCAGAGTATATATGGTGTTTGTTGTTGTTTGTTTGGTTGGTTTTTGTTTTGTTTTGTTTTGTTTTTTGTTTGTTTTTGTTTCTTTTGTTTGTTCTTTGTTTGTTTTTTCTTCTTTATAGATGTCCATTAAGATGCTGTTGTTGTTATAAAATGTCAACCTATCAAAATGGAATTAAAAAAATGTTTTAAAAAAAAAAAAAAATCATTTCAGTGATGAACCAGAGACTGGGGGGGGGGTGGGGGGGGGAGTTGTAAGAACCTAGTGTTCATATGAAAATGGTTAAGTGTGATACTGAAGTCTTTACATGCAGAACAGAGGGAACTGTTTGTTCCACCCAGTTTCATTTGTATTTGAATACTTCTTGATCATTGATCAAAAAGCCAGGTTGTTAGTGTTTGCCCTAAACTTTGCATGTATTTCATTGATTCTTGATGTCTGCTCAAGGCGTGACTAAGCACGTTGGGTTATACTGCTGGTCAGATATCTGCTTGGCAAAGGTGGTATAGTGTATATGGATTTGTCTGAATGCAGTGATGCCTCCTTGAGCTACTGGTACTGATACTGATACACAGAACTTCAAAACTTCTGTATTGCTTTTCAAAACTCAGGGTTGTAAATGGTTGTTCAGAACTTGACTTGAACTTCAAAACTCATTTGCTGCTTGTCAAAAATCAGGGTTGTCACCGTCTGTTTGAAAATTTGACTTTTTTTTTTTTTTTTTTTTTAATGTGTGCACTTACCTGTTGATATGAACACTCATGAGTGTGTGCCTTGAGTGTTGTGTGTGTGTGTATGTGTGTGTGCACTGTATATGTGTGCACATGCGTACCTGTTGATAATATGAGCACACAATGGGTGGTGCAGAACCGATCACGGGGCTAGCGTTCGACAACACCAACCACTACCTGGTGACGTCGGGCGACAAGCACATCCAGGTGGTGCACAACGTTCCAGGCTACCAGGCCACCGTTGTGGACCTGCAGGAGAAGGAGAAGAAGGCCACCAGCGCGGGGATGAGGGATCGAATCCGATCGCAGATCAAAGAGGCATCGTGAGTGGAAGGAAGCTGTGTGTGCTTCTTTTTTTTTTTTCTTTTTTTTGGGGGGTGTGGGGGGTGTGTTGGGCAGTTTATGGCAAGCTGTAGAAGGTGGGCTCTCGCTTTTCCGCTAAAAGTAAAAAAAAAAAATGAGAATCGGCAAGAAACTGAAGTGAATAAGTCTTATTTGTGTAGAGTTAGAGTGACAACTGGGAATATTGTTACTGTGAGGCACCACTAAAGCTGTGAAAATGAAAACCTAGAAGTGCTGGAATGTATCAGTGCCTTTTTCATCCATGTAGATGTAAGATTGGAGGTGCTCTGTGTGAATTGTAGATATATGAAAATGGCAGTAAAGTGCTATAAATGTGCTCCAGTTTGTGTCAGGTTGCACCATTGTGAATGTAAATTTCAAAATTTGTGTGGACCCCTATACATATATTTTTTTTTTATCTTCCTCAGTGGGAGCCCTGTACATGGCAGCCTGAAGTATGTGACTGGTTGTTATGAGAAATAAATTGAAAAAAAAAAAGTTGCCATTTATGAAAGTGTTTGTTTATGTGAAGTAAGCTTTCAGGTGGAGGTGGTAGTTGTCTTTGATTGATTGACTTGGCCTCTTGCTGAAAAGGTGGGGAGAGAGAGGTCGGGGTTTTGGGTGTTTTTTTTAATTGGTTTGTCTGGGTTTTTTTTTTCATTTTTTACCAAAGTGAAGAAAGCTTATATTCACGATAAAACCTTATATGATCCACAGGTTGCCATTGTTTCTAGCTCAGTTGCTTTTCCTTCTCCCTTCCATGTTTTTATTTGATCAGAAAAGCAGAAAGAGCTTTGTATACACTGTGATTCTAATACTCCACTGATCTCTGTCAAGCTTCCCATATTTTCAAGTCTGAAAAATCTGTGTTGCTTATCATTGATGGATTGAAGGCAGTGTTGAGTGGTGGCTAAGTGGTAAAGCGTCCACCTGAGAAATGAGAGAGAGTCTGAAGGTGCAGGCTTGAATCCCACACTCACTAGAATTTTCTTCGCCTCCACATTGGACTTTTCTTGATTAAGAATTTTGCCATGAATAACCCTTTTGTTGCCATGGGTTGTTTTACCTGCACAAAGTGTATGTTGCATACAGGACTTTGGATTAGCATCTCATGCGAATGACTAGCGTCCTGTCCACCACTCAAAGTCTGAAGAAAAATCCACTCTGACAGTAAAACAAATACATTTGCATATAGAAAAAAAAAGGGGGGGGGGGGGTTTGGGGGGTCAACAAATGTCATGGTGCTGCATTGTGGCAGCAATCTCTTCCTGGGGAGTGCAGCCGGATTTTCACACTGAGAAATCTGTTGTAATAAAAAGTAATACAGCACAACACAATATGATACAATACAACGCAGTACAACACAGTATAATACAGTGCAATCTAATACAACAATACAATACAGTACAATACAATACAATGTTTGTGTGTGTGCAGGGAGACCCTGACACAGTACAATACAATACAATACAATACAATACAATGAATGTGTGAGTGTGTACAGAGAGACCCTGGCACTGTGCAATGCAACACAATACAATACAACACAACACAACACAACACAATACAATACAATGCAATACAACAAAATACAACACAATACAATGTTTGTGTGTGTGCAGGGAGACCCTGGCCACCATTCTGGGAGAGTCCAATGGCAGCGCAGCAGGAGCAAAGTAAAACATCAGCGACAAACTGGGCGCTGCTGCTGTTCAGTCACCGTTCTTGGAGAGAGAGAGAGAGAGTGTTGACCGTCTTTTGTCAGAGAGGAGAAAAGACCTGCTGCGATGAACGAAAGAATGGGAGGAGAAAAAGAGAGCATTTGAGATAGGCAAATAAATTAAACAGAGGTCCAAAGAAAGCTGGATTGGAGAAGGAAGTTGGGGATGAACTGTCAGATGTGTGTGTGTGTGTGTGTCAGTCTACAGTTGGTTGCTCGTTTTCATGGATTCGTGACTATGAGTAATCATTTCTCTGTTGATTAGAATGAATACTTGTAATGATTTTTTTTTCTTCTTAAAATGATATTTAATTATACAGTAAGTATGTTACTTAAACGTAATTTTAGGAAGAAAATTTCCTATGGAATTTATAAAAGAAAAAAGTGTTAGGACAATGCAGAAAATATCTTGATTGACTGTGTTGTAAAGTGCTTCCAAGTGGCAATCACCAGCTAAGGTGTTCCATGAAAAGTTCAGTTTTTAAAACTTGATTTTACAACAACTAAAAGATTGAATGCGATATATGCCAGTGTACATAAAGTTTATGGGGAAAGAAACACCAGGTTTGTGGCTTTGAATATGTTTCAAGAAGAAACACATGTCAAAATCCTTTCAAAGCATACAACAACATTTGTTGGTTTTTTTTAAGAAAAGATACTTGTTTTAGACAAAGTAAAAAAAATTTTTAAAAATGGTTTGATACCTTCTGATCACTAATTATGAAAATGTTTTTTTGTCTTTTTTCTGTGAAGAAATGACTTGAAATGTTTTATTCCTTCCTTTTTTTCTGCATTCTCTTTGTTACGAAAAGACATTTTAAGCAGGCTTAGTTGATTTTCACTTGGTAAACAGCAAAGACATCTTAAAGAAACACATTGGACAGAGCCTTCTTGGATAGATGGGCTGCAACAATACAGGACAGCCATGGACTGTTGTGTGTGGTTAATGTGGATTTTAAAAGTTAATGAGCGGATGGGGAAAGTGTTGAAAGATCAGTCCCCCCCACCCCCACACCCCTCCCCACTCTTACATAGAGGTGGCAGCATCACAGCAAGTGATTCATGAACTGTTACAAAGATTTCTTCTTCTGCATTCATGGGCTTTGAAACTCCCACTTTCACTTGTTATGTATGAGAGGGCTTTTTACGTTTTGACCATCTTTACCCCGTCATGTTGTCATCCATACTCTCGTTTTGGTTGTTGCAAAGATTTCAGATCAGACAAGAAAAAAACCCATAAATGAATAAAAAAAAAAAAAAATCAATTAAAAAAAATTACTACTGGCCACCACACCTTCCACAATCCATCCTTTGGTTTGCAGGCCACGCTGAGGAGCCACAAAAGTAGTGCTCTGTGAGGGATACCAGAGACCAGTATGTGTCAAAAACTGTAAACCACATCTTCCAAGTCCCTGTCTCAGTGGCACCAGTTAGTTCTGAAAACAGTAAAATGTTTCAGGGTTTTGGTTGGTTGGTTTTTCGATGTCACAACACCAATAGCTGTAACAAAATATTGTGTCAGCTGCTTGGGCAAGGTAGCATTTCAT
Organism: Babylonia areolata; assembly: GCF_041734735.1. Taxonomy (NCBI): domain Eukaryota; kingdom Metazoa; phylum Mollusca; class Gastropoda; order Neogastropoda; family Buccinidae; genus Babylonia; species Babylonia areolata. The sequence goes on along the minus strand of NC_134904.1, from coordinate 4,729,835 downwards.
TTATCAAGCATTTGTTTTAAAATTAATTTGTTTTTCTAATCCTGTTTGTTCAGATCAGCAGTTAGCAAAACTTATGTGGTAAGCTTTCATCACTGTAAAAGCTGACAGTTCTCTGGTTTTGAAGGTCAGTCCAAACATTCATCAATCAGTTGTCTATCGTGAAATAAAGATAAGGAGCAGAAGTCATTTTATACCCAATCTCAGTATTCTGTTAATTCATTTTCAAAGATATAGAAAATCACAGAAAAGTGTGATAGTCAGTATGCTTTCCTTCCGTCTATTCCAGGCAGCTATTGCACTCTTTATGTGTGTTTGCTTGTGTACATGGACTTGAAACAGGAATTTTGGTGCAATCTTATTGGTCACAGACTTACCAGTTGACAGTTTGTGATTTGTGATGTGTGTGTGTTGTAAGTAGTTGATGATGCCTTCCTGAATTCTGTTTGAGTTTTGTGCCGTTCTGGTTCATAACAGAGTTTCTTCTCTTGTTCTTGACATTAAAAGAGGAAAGAAAGAAATTGGTGGTGGTGGGTTACATGATGAAAGGGTAGATCCCTGCTTACTGGTCCGGTTTGTGTGTGTGTGAACAGTTTAATGGCAAGTGTGTAATTGCAGAAGCTGTTGGCTCTGGTTGAACATTGTGTTCTATTTATTGACTGAGTGATTGATTAGTACTTATAGTTTTGTACAAATGTAGGTTGGTCTGTCACATGATGGGCTTATATTGAACAGTGAAATGTCTTTAGTTTGACATTCACAAATGTGAGACTACTTCCTTAGAATTAAATGCCCCTGATTCTCAGCCAGTTTGTCAGTATCACCCCATCACCTGTTGATGAGCCTGAGGTCTCTCTTCACCCTTTGCTGTCAGTTCATCCAGGCGCCATGGCACAGTCGGTGAGGCGTTGGGGACTTCTGATCCAGCGGCCAGGATTCGATCCCCTGTTTCAACCTGGTGTTGTGTGCCCTTGGGAAAGGCCCTTTACTCTGATTTTGCTCACTCCACCCTGGTGTGAATGGGTTAAAAATGGAGGAAGGAGAGGGTTGAGCCCCACCTTCCCATGCTGAGCCCTAGACACAGTGGATATGAATTCACTGGCCTGATGGCCGTAAAAGGCTTTGAGACCTTTAACCGTAACTTTTTACCATAGAGGGATGTCCCCTCTTTTTTTTTTTCTTTTTTTTTTGCTGCCCCATCATCTGCACCATCTCAGTGGCATTATGAGAGCAGGGCATGAAAGGCCACAGACTTTGAGGCTTTTTAAAAAAATTTTTTTATTGATGATGATGATGGAGGAGGACGATGACGATGTTGCTATGGAGGTCCATTTTGGTTTGGGACTGCGTGACAACGCTGTACTCTACGCTTCCTGTCATAATGATATCCCGGCGTTAACCAGGCCCGAGAGATATAGACACTTGCAGTGTTGGTCAGGTAATTAGAGCAACACACCCAAAGACGCATCCTTGAAGTGGATGACACTTGACTGTGTGGTCCCAGTCTCCCCATTTAAGCCTACAGCACACTCAACTCTGGGTAGGAGCCGGCCACGGGCCGAAAAACCCACCTCCGCTGGGATTCGAACCCGCGTCCTTCCAGCCGTCAGTCCGCGACACTAACCACTTCGCCACGGCGGCTGGTGGGATGTCCCCTCTTTCTCTGAAATGTGATATTGAACAGTAAATATTTTCAGTTGACATGCACAAACATGAACATAATGTTAGTGGGGTTTTTTTGTTATTTGTAAGCTACCAAACATGACAGCAGTACGCATACCTATTTGGATCATGATGATCGGCTATCTCAAGGAACAACTGTAAACTCTCCATGATGGGTTATGAAACTTATTTCTTACTTTCTGTTTACCATATCCATGCTAGAATGTATTGCTTTGCTGTGTGCTGAGATGATTTCTAGGAAAACAGAAAAATCACACTTGTTCAGTCATGTTATCTCCCAAACTATTGAAGAGGATAGCACAAAGAGAATACTGATATGTCACTATGCTGCATTCCTGAAATACACATTTATGAACATTCTAAGTATTCAAAATAGTTTGTTTTTTTCCTTTGTTGAATTTTTGTTATTTGGTTTGTTTTTATTTTTTTGTTGTGTTTTTTATTTACTACCAACACTCAGAAATAACTTTTTTTTATATGGTGCACACACACACACACACACACACACACACACACACACACACACACATGCTGTCACGCACCCACACACATTTCACCACACCCCACACACAGGAAGATCAATGAAGGGAGTCATTCTTCTTGCCTTTCTGTCAACTTTTATGTTAAGTGAAACAATAAGAGCGTGGTATTTGGATATACAGTGTACATCAGTACAGCATTAGCACTCATGTATCATATTGTGTGTGTTGTACATCAGTGCAGCAGTCAAGGGATTAATCACCTAGCCTGAAACAAGGCAAACCTAAAACTGCAAGGTTTGTGTTGTTGTTTTCAACCGGCTTGACATATGCTGCAGTGTGTGTTGCATGATTCTGAAAATGTGTGCATATGCCAATACCTGTGCAAACAATTAATGTGTTTGGTGATGTTTCTACTGGTGTTTGTGTGTGTGAGTTTGTGATAGTGTGTGGTTGGAATTTTAGGCATTATATGTTTTAACTTTCCACAACACAACCACTCCTCCTCACTTGTCTTGTGATTTTTAATGGAGCAAGTTGTTTAAATTTTGGAATTTCTGTGAAGTATCATTAAACATTTTGGAGCTTCTGATACATGTGTGTATCTGGTTTTGATGGAGCAAGTCGTTGAAATTTGTGGAATTCTGACAAACAAGAAAAAGGAGAAGAAATTTGGAATTTCTCCATTGTCATTAGACTTTAAGGAACTTCTGATAACTGTGTATGTACATCTTTCGACTGATGCTTACCTGCTTGGTAGAGGCTGAATGATTTGTTTGAATAAAAGGATTTTGGACAGGATGGAGTGTGTTTTGAAAATGCTCCTGCAACTGTTTTTTTTTCATCTAATGTTTGTGAATTCTCCAATAAAATGCTCCTCATCCATGGTTAGTCTTTTTTGTCTCTTTACTTCACTCAGCATCAACTTTCATGCCCGTCATGCTACCACAAATACACACGCACACAGACACACATATAACGCACACACATACAGAGAAAGCTAGAGGTGCAAACAGAAAGAGGTGGAGAGACAGACAGAGAGGGGGAGAGAGAGCAAAGACACTATATACAATACACGTACAGATTGGATCTTTGGAGAGAGCGAGATGTGAAGAAAATTTGTTCACCTTGCTCAGAGACACCTCACATATGTTTCCAACACACACACACACACACACACCCACACAGAGGAGAGAGAGACTAAAGCACTTCATTCAAACCAACTTTTGTGCTGCTAACCAACACACACACACACACACATTTTTATATTCGCACACATGCATGCACACACACACACAGACATACACAAAAGCTGTGCCAGTCAAGATGGTACCTACGTAGTGCTACACTAGCTGGAGAGGACCTGCCTTGATACTGAAAGGTCCATGGTATACCCCCCACCCACCCCACCCCCGCTCTCTCTCTATAAGTGCTGTACACACCCACGTCATTTGAATGACTTGGCAATATGGCATGCCTACAGGATGAAGACACACAATGACATATACAAGCACACTGGTGAACAGGGCAAAGTATTCAAATTTTCAACTCGTACTGTACACACACATGCAGCAGCTGAATGAGGTTTGAGAGAGAGGGGGGTACTGGATCGATTATGATGTTGCATGCACTCACTCACACTGTCTCCTCACACCAATAGCAGGGCCGCATGGAGTGTTTTGTATAGAATCCTTACAATACAGCACACACACTAAGCAGTTCACCCTACTTAGTAAAAGCAACACAGCCTTACATAAAGCACTTCACCCTACACTTGAAGCAGCACACAGCCCAACAAGGATTTCCTGCACCTCACAATCAGTCAGTCAGCCTGTTTCAGTTTTCATTTCTTCTGGAAGACAGCTAAGAACTAGCTGTGCTGACTGGTTTTATTCCTTCCCACAACATACTGTGCATACTAATGCAAGCTACAACACTGACTCACTCCCCAAATGATTAAACAACAGTAACCAATCTTGGTTTGTCCTAGGGATGCTAAGTGAATGTGGAGTGATGGCCTAGAGGTAACGCGTCCACCTTGGAAGCGAGAGAATTTGAGCGCGCTGGTTCGAATCACGGCTCAGCCGCCGATATTTTCTCCCCCTCCACTATACCTTGAGTAGTGGTCTGGACGCTAGTCATTCGGATGAGACGATAAACCGAGGTCCCGTGTGCAGCATGCACTTAGCGCACGTAAAAGAACCCACGGCAACAAAATGGTTGTTCCTGGCAAAATTCTGTAGGAAAATCCACTTCCATAGGAAAAACAAATAAAAGTGCAGGCAGGAAAAAAATACAAAAAAATGGGTGGCGCTGTAGTATAGCGACGCGCTCTCCCTGGGGAGAGCAGCCCGAATTTCACACAGAGAAATCTGTTGTGATAAAAAGAAATACAAATAGACTGACAGATTCACTGCTCAACCCTGATTCGTCCAATTCAATAGTTTTGATCTGATTCGCTCATCTCAACCCACTGTGGTGGGCGGGGGAAGAAGGCGAGTAGGGGCTTGGGACAGCCGTGTCGGCGCGACCTCAAAGACTGGAACTTGGACGGAGCGGGAAGGGAGATAAGAAAGAGGGGTGGGGTGGAGGGAAGGAGGGGGAGGGGGCGGCAGGGATTGGGAGGGAAGGGGACAGGGGGTTGAGCGGAGTAGATGACTCTGCCAGCACACTATGACACATGGTCTGTTGTTGTTATTTTCGTTTTCTGTTCGTTCACTATCAACATTCAGAAATTTTTTTTGTTTTGTTTTATACAATGCACACAAGTAAACAAACACACACACTTGATAATAACATAATCATAACAAAATATTAATTCATCAACAACACAGAACGCTCACCACGCTATTTGGCATGATTACCATATTTTCTTGGTTTTTTGCCCTTTTACCAACAACAACAACAACAAAAAAAATGCATAATTACCTTACTTATAGGATTATGTGAGACGTTACATGACAAAAAGATAAGGTGTGATGCATCAGTAAAGTTACTCAATTGCTCTCAGCGTGTATACTGATTAGGAAACAATGCTTTTGCATCGTGATAAACTGCATGTGATAGGGGGTAAAGGGGAGGGAGAGGAGGACACATTGCGGGGTGGTAGGAGGGAGGGTAACAGAGGGGGAGTAGGACGGGAAGACACAGGGGAAGGGACAGTCCGGGGGGGGGGGGAGGAGGGGGGGCAATGGGGTGAAAGAGTAGGATGGGGGGGGGGGGGGAACATGGAGTTAGACTTAATGAGCTGCAGACGCTTGTCAAAAACGAAAAAAAATAGCAGACGTTTTGGTGCAAATTGGGTGAACTCGCCCTAGTCTCCTATCCTAATCTCCATCCCCATATCTTCCTCCGTCCTACTCTCCCCCCCCCCCCCCCCCTCTCCCAATCGTCCATTTAACTTAATGATCTGTAAACGCTTGTGGGAAAGGGAGAAAAAAGAGGGAGACATTTGGGTGCAAAGAAGAGAATTATTGGGTGTGATCCCCTCCCACCTTTGTACTCCCCATCTCACCCCTCCGTCCCTACTCTAACCCTACATCCCCCGTCCCTCTCACCTCCCCCGTCTTACTCTCCCTCCCCCCATCTTCCCCCGTCCTACTGTCCCTCCCCCCATCTCCACCTGTCCTACTCTCCCCTCCTCCCCCCCTGCCCCCCCCCACCCCACCCCACCCCCCAATCGTCCATTTGACAATGACCTGTAGACGTTTGTGAGAAAGGGGGGGGGGAAGGAGACATTTGGGTGCAAAGAGGAGAATTACTGGGTGTGATCCCCTCCCACCTTTGTACTCTCCATGTCCCACTCCCCAACCCCAGTTCTCCCTATCCTAATCTCCCTCCCCCTACTCTAACCCCACACCATACTCTCCCTAACCCTGTCCCTCTAGCTACGCTCCGCATACCCCCCCCCCCCCCCCCCCCTCCCCCGTCCAACTCGGTGGCCCATGGCAGCTGAATTGTGCCCAACAGCAACCTCCCACAACACGACAGTTTTCATCAACATGATGTTGGTCGTGTAGTGGATTGAAAAAGAAGTGTGTGTGTGTGTGTGGTGGTGGGGTGAGGGTGGGGGTATGCGGGGCTTATGTGTGTGCTTGTGTGTGTGTGTGTGTGTGTGTGTGTGTGTGTGTGTGTGTGTGTGTGTGTGTGTGTGAGGGCTCGTGTACGTTTATGTGTATTTGTTTGTGCTTTCATATCTGCCATGAAACTACTGTATGTTTGTTGCATATCTGTTCTGCAGCATGTGTGTGTGTGTGTGTGTGTGTGTGTGTGTGTGTGTGTGTGTGTGTGTGTGTGTGTGTGTGTGTGTGTGTGATATTTATTGGCTTATTTTGTTTATCTATTATCATTATTGTCCAGTTTTTATTTTATTTTCATAAAAGAAGTTTTACTAGAAATTTCCTTAAAGGGCGCACACAGAGATTGAGGGTAGGGGATGCTAAGTCGGAAAAAGCAGAAGTACTGAGTGGTATACCCCAGGGTAGCATATTAGGCCCCATCCTCTTTACTGTCTTTATAAACGATATGCCCTCTTCATTGCAGAGTATGTGCCACATATTTGCTGATGATACCAAGAAAATGAACACAGCAAAGGAACACTCCACCATCCAAAAGGATAAAAAAAAACTGCAAGAGTGGTCAGAGACCTGGAACCTATTCTTCAATGTGTCGAAGTGCCATGTTCTACATCAGTATGGGGAAGAAAAAATCCTGCAAATAAGTATTAAATGAAGCTGGGTAAAGATGTCTTCAATGTGTCAAAGTGCCATTTTCTACGTATGGGGAAGAAAACCCCTGCAAATAGGTATGAAATGAAGCTGGGTAAAAATGTCTTCAATGTGTCGAAGTGCCATGTTCTACATCAGTATGGGGAAGAAAAAATCCTGCAAATAAGTATTAAATGAAGCTGGGTAAAAATGTCTTCAATGTGTCAAAGTGCCATTTTCTACATATGGGGGGGAAAAAAATCCTGCAAATAAGTATGAAATGAAGCTGGGTAAATATGTTCAAAAGATTACAAGATGTGACGAAGAACTGAAAAGATTTGGGTGTTACGTTTGATGAAAATCTTAATTTTGACCCGCACATAAATCGAATTGTTTGTAAGGCAAACCAAGTACTAGGAATGGTAAGGAGAGCCTTCACATTCTTAGACAAAGACACGTTCACTAAACTGTACAAGTCTATTGTGAGACCGCATCTGGAATATGCAAACGTTATCCGGGGTCCTGCAAGCCTTAAGAGGCAATCCATCCGAATCGAAAGAGTCCAGAGGCGTACAACTAGACTTGTGAAGGAATGCAAAGAAATGAATTATCATGACCAACTAAAAATTTTTAACCTTCATTCACTGATGGGTAGACGACTACGAGGTGATCTTATACAGATGTTTAAAATTTTCCACGGTTATGATGATGTTGATTTGCACTCTCTGTTTTCCTATGCACCTGTAAATGTCACTTGAAACTCTGCAGGAAAATTGTTTGTAATGCATGCCAGAACTAATAAGTGCAAATTCTCATTTTCTTTCAGAGTCGTTAACCCCTGGAATGCACTACCTCAATCAGTTAAATTTGCAAAATCTGTGAATGAGTTCACTGAGAACCTGATTGACAAACTGCCCCAGCTAGAAGAACGGTTTTATGGCTATGATGAGCAGAAACCCCATTAGGCACGACCTACCTACACAAAAATAATCAATACCAAAACCAAGAGGGGACAAAAATTAATATTAGACCTACTACTACCACTACTCATGTTTAAATCAGTATTCATTTACTACTTTATTTGTTTAATTTTTTTCTCAAGTCCTGACTAAGCGCGTTGGGCTGGTCAGGCATCTGCTTGGCAGATGTAGTGTAGCGAATATGGATTTGTCCAAACGCAGTGACGCCTACTTGAGACACTGGACCTTTTACTGATAACTGGAACTTTTACTGATACTGTGAACCGGAAACCCACGAAAACAAACAGAGCTATTTATAGCTCGGAGCCGGAAACCACGTTGCCAAGTGTGTCATAGAGGGCGACGAGTTGTAAATTATTTTCACCAGGGTACTAGCGCTGCCAGTTTGCTGGTCGATTGTGAGCGTGTCAGCATGGCTCTGTCGGTAACCAAAGTTCCGTTGCTCGTTCCTTCCATGGAGGAGGTTGTACAAGGTTTGGAAACAAATGGTTTCTTGTTATATGCAGGAACACACGCTCCGTCATCCTCGTTTCGTTTCGTTTCACTCTCGTACGCGAGTCACGGGTCCGTGTTTGAATGTACAGAGCATGTTTGAGTGTGTGCGCGGGTGTATGTGATGTCTAAGAATAACCGGATTTTGTTGATAATGTCGCTGGTACTGTGAATAAAATCATTGCCCCTATTATCTACAGGGCTTAACTGCTGAATGGACACTTTAAAACGCACACACATATATACACACAAAAGTGTGTGTGTGTGTGTGTAAACACATGCGTCCTATGGGCATTTATGCACAATTGATAAGTACATGTGCGTGTACAATTTAAGTTGAAAAGTAGAATACTTTGCCTTGTTCACCGATATATCAGTTCAGGTTGCTAACGTTGGGCATTACCCATTATGCTTATAGTTTCATTCTATAAATTGCAGTTTTACAAAGCGGACTGGAGAAGAACTTCAGCAGTGTTGAAGTCAGTGTGGTGGACTGTCCAGACCTGACTCAGAAACCTTTCAACTTGTCTGCTAAAGGTTAGTACTGCATAGAAACAATTTTTTAGCTCCTGAAAATGTACCCTAATCCCAACTGGTTTGGGTCATTTATATGTTATATCACACACACACACACACACACACACACACACACACATATATGTATATATATATATGTGTGTGTATGTGTGTGTGTGTACAAGTTCACACTCTCTTGGTGTCTTGGGCTCCACTCCTTGTAGAAAGCACTGAGGTAATTACCGAGACAGGTAAAATAAAAGAATATCAACAACATTAGACTTGGCATGTCTTTAAAACTTGTAATTCAAAAGCAGCAAATTTCCGCTGTATAACAGCTTCTTCAGGCAGGGGCACCTATAAACAGAGAGATAGTGAAAGAGAAAATTTCATAGTTAATGAATGCTGTCACAAAAGATTTCACAGACTTGCTGAACCTTTGTAGATGCTAAAAACAATTATTAACAACATATCAATCAGTGTTACAAGCACCCCCCCAAAAAAAGAAAAAAAAAGTCTTTCTTCACTTAAAGTTAGAAAGTGTGACTTGAAGTATTCTTGGAAACCCTTTTTCAGTTTTCCAGCACCAGTTGTCTGTAGTTCTCTGCCAAAACTCCAAAGACTTGAGCTTACTTTAATTCAGTTTGTGCAAAATCTAAAAAAAAACCACACCTGTTTTGCCAAGTTTCTGAATGCAAAGTTTTCAGTTAAATCAAATACCTGCTAATAAAGCAGTACTTCCCACCCCCTTTACCAGATTGTATGCCTGTAACTTGGGTTTTTGTCAGCATGAACTATGCCTTGTTTCTGAATGGTGAATGAAAAAGCATAGGGTCACAATCACATTAGATAGATTTGCGCTGAATTTGCAGTATCCATTCTTTTTAAGGAAAGCAGGAGTCTTTCTAGTTTTTTTGTTTTTTTTAGTTTATAAAAAAAAGAAAAAAAGATGATTATGAAATAAGGTATAAGACAGATTTGGTGGAATTACAATGAAGACAAAAATACACAATGTAATATGTATTGCTGAAAAATGCTTTGTGAAACTTTGATGCGACATTTATTTTCATTGATGTATATATACTTGTAAATTAATAGCACATATCCTCAATGAGAGACTGTGGTCTAAGTGCTTGACAATCACAGAGTCATTTGCACAACAGATAGGCTGCCTACCAGTAGGCACTCATCATTCATTTTCTTTGTCATTCAGTCTGGCTTCAGTCACACACACACACACACACACACACATGTGCGCGCGCACACGCACACACACACACACACACACACACACAAACACAAACACGCACATGTATATTAGAGTGGATTTTACTACAAAGTTTTTTCTCAGGGACAACTCTTATTGCCGTGGCTTCTCTTACATGCGCAAAGTCAGCACATGCTACACACGAGACTTAGGTTTAAGGTTTATTGCGTCATCAGAATGATTAGCATGCAGGTCACCACTTAAGGCTAGGCTTACTAGAGGGAGGGGAAATTCTAGCGAGAGTGGGATTCAATCCCCTATGCTTTTGCTTCATAGGTGGACATGTTATCACTAGGCCGCCACTGCATATTGCATTGACAATCTTACTACTTTTTAGATAAGCTTTAGCTGGAGATACTACTTTTTAGATAAGCTTTAGCTGGAGATTTTGTTTGTTTGATCTGTAGGTTTGTGCGGCAGTCCTCGGTTGGCGGATGTTGGAGGTCCCCCCAATCTGGTGCCTCTTGTCAAGAAAGAGAAGGTAAATGACAATGATATACTGACTGCAGTATGTATATATATATATATATATATATATATACATATAATTATAAATAACGATATATAATGGTCGCGTGGCAAAACAGCTTTTGCAGTGGTTCATAAGAGCAGGGATAATTGAATGGAAGCAGTTTATTTCCTGTTTTTTTTGTTTTTTTGTTTTGTTGTTGTTTTTTTTTGGGGGGGGGGGGGATTCTCTGAAAATGAAATTAAAAAGTAGCTAGAATTGTAATTCTCTCTTCTTTTTTTTCTTCTTTTTTTTTTTTTTGTTGTTGTTGTTGTTGTTGTCAAGAAAGATGTTTCATCTTCTGTTCTGTTTTACTTACTGGGTTATAGATTACTTTTGTGATTAATACCCATAAGCTTTGAAGCAGAATGTTAATATAACCAATGTGTCTGAAGACTTTGTGTTTAAAAAAAATGTATGCACCATATGGTGTGAAAAGAAAAAAAAAATGATAATGTTGACAGCTCTTCTGTATTATTACAATGGCCTGACACCAACAAAAATGCATCAAAAACTGACAGGTGATATGAATTCTTTTCACATGGAAACTGATAACAGACTGCAACACCCACGGGTACTGTACACACCAAGTTTGATATTCCAATGAAGTATTGGCACCTGACGTCTCGAAACACACTGCTAATGATACTGTTTAAGCTTCCACTCAATAATGTCAGCTTCAGTTCTGCAAATGTTTCTGAATATTTACTGTCTGAAAACAGCATTGAAATTTTACAAATAAAAAAACAAAACAAAAAAGAAACAAAGAGAAAGTAATAAAACTTTTTTTTTAAATAATAAAACTTAAAAAACACCCCCCCCCCCCCCCCCCCCCCCCCCCAACTGTTTTTGTACATATCAAGCTGTCAAAGAATTTTTTAATTTGTAATTCATGATTGCCTAGCATGGTTTAAAGATACGAAAAAAACACTTGTGCTGTAAAGTTGTCAATCCTAGATTGTTTGTGTCAAAAGATTATAAAACAACATAAAAAAAAATTCTAATGTGGGTGAGAGAATTTTGAATGTACAGATCTCTTTGTGGGTACTTTGGCAATTTTTTAGAGTTAGTTATTGTTGGGTTTTTTTTTTTTTGTTTTTTTTTTGTTCCATTATTTTACTTTGTTTCGGTGTTAAGAAACACTTCAGCGAAGCAGTCCCTGTGCTCGAACATCAAATATAGGTCTCACAGCCCATGCATTTTGTGTTTGCAGTTGTACAACATGGGTGATGTCGCCAGTCTGGTGGAGCTGCCTGGAGCCTTCATGGTTGGCGCAGGCGCCGGACCTTTTGCTGTCGTAGGCACCAACTCAGAGCTCGTGTGCTCCGTGCAGGTGTCGGAAGACGGAAAGAAGGCCGTCTGTTGCAACAGTTACATTTCCAAAGTTGACACCCAGGTACTTGTGTGTGTGGGTGAGAGGAAGGAGACTGAAGGGGGTTGTATGTGTTGCAGTACAATATGATACAAAATGATACAGTACAATGCAGTACAGTACAATACAAAACAAGAGAGGCAAGGCCTTCAAGACTCACTTGTGATAAATTAAGTCCCCTAGCATTCATTACAGAGTAATTTCCTTTTTTTTTTTTACTATCTGCACCAAAACGTTTGCAAAATAAATAAAAATTCCATGCTTAGCAAAAGAAGTTCCTGTTTGAACAAAAAATGATAATAATGACTCCTCTTGTTGTTGTGTCAGAATATCAGATCAAAGTGCCAAGTTTAGAGAATACAAAAAATATAAATATAACAGTAAACTGACAAAGTATTTGCAGAGAAAATGTCAATGTTAAAGTTTACCACGGACACACACACACACACACACACACACACACACACAGACAACCGAACACCGGGTTAAAACATAGACTCACTTTGTTTACACAAGTGAGTCAAAAAACACCATGGGGCCATCAGGAATTATTGCAGGGATGAATTTGATTTGATTTGATACGGATACTTATATAGCACCTATCATTGGTGGGAGACCAAGCTCTAAGCCCTCAACAAAGTCGCGGTATTTGCACAACGGGCTGCTTAACTGGGTAGAGCTGACTGATGGCTGCATTGGGCGCTCATCATTCATTTCCTGTGTCATTCAGTCATATTTCAGGCATGCATACATACACGCTCAGACAGACACCTAACATTTTTCGTGTATGATCGTTTTGTTTATGTACCCTGCCATGTAGGCAGCCATAGTCCGTTTTTTTGGGGTTTGCATGGTGGATATGTTCTTGTTTCCAAAACCTACCAAACGCTGACGTGGATTACAGACCTTTAACATGCATATTTGTGCATATACACAGAAGGGGGTTTCAGGTGCTAGCAGGACTGCACATATGCTGACCTGGGAGATAGGAAAAATCTCCACCCTTTACCCACCAGGCGCTGAACCCTCAGATGTATGTTGCCTGATTTCTCCTCAATGCTGAGGCCATCAGGATTGATTGCAGTGATGGACATGTTCCCTTCTTGCTTGCTGTCTACAGAGGTTCCTTAAACTTCTCCAGCAAGTTCAGAATTCTGCCACTAAACTCATTTTTAAAGCACACAAGTCTGTGCATTTGTACACTTCTCTTTTTACAGAGTATACACTGGCTTCATGTTTCACAGAGAATTAATAACAAGATCTCTCGTGCGTCTGTTGGCTTGTAATTTATGGAACTGCACCTCAGTGTTTTTCTGACATTTAAATTAAAGCAGATATGTCCCTTCAGTGTTTCTTCGCTCTTCTGATGACAGTAGAACCTTCTCCATTTCATATCTCTGTTCTGTGGATCCTTGTCTATTCCTTCCATGGGCATGTTTGTGTTCTTGTGTGGTTTTTGTCTGATAAAGTGCTTTTAGAGCTTTGAAAGTGCTATTAAACTTTATTATTATTATTATTTTTTTAATTACACATACTTAACCGTGACCCAACTAGTGCAGACTCCGGCAGGGGTCTGACATTCCTGTCCTGTGCAAACTACTATCCGCCTATGCGGAGAAAATGAAAGTACTACGGCCGATAACCTCCCGGAAGTAGGTAACGTCCCCTTTGTCCCCCTGGCTAGCGCCCTCTTTTTCCGGCAGCCATCTCGACACCTGTTCCTGTGCACTTCATACGGCTAAGTTTTTCGCATTTTCTATCTGTCTATCAATTCTTTGGCGTTTCTGTTTTGTGTCCAGTTATGTCTTCAAACAGGTCGCACAATTATGAAAATTTCCTATTGTCATTATTGTCTTTATAATCGTTGTTGTTATTTTCATTATTGTTATAATTATTTTCATTATCATGATTATTATATTTGTTGCCTGATTGTTCCTCAGGATGGGTCCTGTATCCTGGACCCTCTGAGGGACACGCTGGACTTCAACCTGATGGGCAACTTTCTGTGTTGTGAGGGCAAGCCGGGAAAGGTGAGGAGACTATGATTTTAGTGTGCTTCAGTCAGTCTGGCTCCACGACTTAGCCATTATTTTCATCATTAAGGGGCTTAGTAGGTCGGGTCCTAAGTGTATTGCACTACTGAACACCACCGAAGTGACTCGGCAGAAATTCAGGGTCTCCTCTGGTGTGTGGCTTCCTGGCGACCTAGATATTGATGGTTCCCCATGAACTGGAACTGTAACAGATGAACCCAGGTGTGGCTGTGTATGGAGGACTCGAGATGAGAGGCGTGGGTGTAGTGCCACTGAGACGGTGCAGATGATGGGACGTTTAAAAAAAAACAAAAAAAAAACAACAACAACAAAAAAAAACATTGGAAGCACTAGTAATTTTCTGTCAGATTGATAAAGTACTGTACACACCATGTCATGTGTGTTTGATTCATTGTGTCTCCTACAGACGTGTTGTAACTTATTGTACTGTACACATCATGTCATGTGTGTTTGATTCTTTCTGTGTCCTAGAGATGTGTCATAACATATTGTACTGTGCACACCATGCCATGTGTGTTTGATTCGTTCTGTGTCCTAGAGATGCGTTGTAACATATTGTACTGTACACACTATGTCATGTGTGTTTGATTCGTTTTGTGTCCTAGAGATGTGTTGTAACTTATTGTACTGTACACACTATGTCATGTGTGTTTGATTTGTTCTGTCTCCTATAGATGTGTTGTGACATATTCTACCGTACAGATCATGTCATGTGTGTTTGATTCTTTCTGTGTCCAAGAAATGTGTCATAACATGTTGTACTGTACATATCATGTCATGTGTGTTTGAGTCATTGCGTCCAAGAGATGTGCTGTGACATATTGTACTGTACACACCATGTCATGTGTTTGATTCATTCTGTCTCTTAGAGATGTGCTGTAACATATTGTACTGTACACACCATGTTATGTGTGTTTGATTCACTGTGTCTCCTAGAGATGTGCTGTAACATATTGTACTGTACACACCATGTCATGTGTGTTTGATTCTTTTTGTGTCTTGGAGATGTGTTGTAACTTATTGTACTGTACACATTATGTCATGTGTGTTTGATTTGTTCTGTCTCCTATAGATGTGTTGTGATATATTCTACCGTACACATCATGTCATGTGCGTTTGATTTGTTGTGTCTCCTGGAGATGTGTCATAACATATTGTACTGTACACACCATGTCATGTGTGTTTGAGTCATTGTGTCCAAGAGATGTGTCATAACATATTGTACTGTACACACCATGTCATGTGTGTTTGAGTCATTGTGTCCAAGAGATGTGTCATAACATATTGTACTGTACACACCATGTCATGTGTGTTTGAGTCATTGTGTCCAAGAGATGTGTCATAACATATTGTACTGTACACACCATGTCATGTGTGTTTTGAGTCTTTGTGTCCAAGAGATGTGCTGTGACATATTGTACTGTACACGCCATGTCATGTGTGTTTGATTCATACTGTGTCCTGGAGATGCGTTGTAACATATTGTACTATACACACAACGTCATGTGTGTTTGATTCATTGTGTCTCCTATAGATGTGTTGTGACATATTGTTCTGTACACACCATGTCATGTGTGTTTGATTCGTTTTGTGTCCTGGAGATGTGTTGTAAGTTATTGTACTGTACACATTATGTCATGTGTGTCTGATTCATTGTGTCTCCTAAAGATGTGTCATAACATATTGTACTGTACACACCATGTCATGTGTGTTTGATTCATTGTGTCCTAGAGATGTGTCATAACATATTGTACTGTGTACACCATGTCATGTGTGTTTGATTCATTGTGTCCTAAAGATGTGTCATAACATATTGTACTATACACACCACGTCATGTGTGTTTGATTCACTGTGTCTCCTAAAGATGTGTTGTAACATATTGTTCTGTACACACCATGTCATGTGTGTTTGATTCGTTTTGTGTCCTTGAGATGTGTTGTAACTTATTGTACTGTACACACCATGGCATGTGTATTTGATTCATTGTGTTACCTACAGATGTGTTATACATTTTGTGTTGTGAACACCATGTCATGTATGTTTGATTCATTGTGTCTGCTAGAGATGTGTTGTAACATATTGTACTGTACACACCATGTCATGTGTGTTTGATTCAGTGTCTCCTAGAGATGTGTTGTAACATATTGTACAATGTGCACCATCACCATTTCATGTGTGTTTGATTACTTGTGTTTCCTGGAGATGCAAAGTAATTGTTCTGTACACACCATCACCATGTCATGTGTGTGTGATTCATTGTGTTCATCCTGGAGATGCAATATAAATCATTCTGTACACACCATCACCATGCCATGTGTGTCTGATTCGTTGTGTTTCCTGGAGATGCAATATAAATCATTCTGTACACACCATCACCATGTCATGTGTGTTTGATTCGTTGTGTTTTATGGAGATGTGTTGTAACATATTGTGTACTGTACACACCATCACCATGTCATGTGTGCTTTTGTTTTGCTGTGTCTCCAGGTGCTTGAAATCAAGGCCAGTGTCCGCACTGGGGAGGAGAACTTCATGTCTGCTGTGCGCAAGTCGCTGCAGAACCACTACCAGAGTAAATCGGTGGGCCTCGGAGGGGTGTTCCTCATCGAGCGAGGGAAAGCGAAGATCCATGTCATGGTAATGATGGTGATCTTCTTCTTCTTCTTCTGCGTTCACTCGTATGCACACGAGTGGGCTTTTACGTGTATGACCGTTTTTTACCCCGCCATGTAGGCAGTCATACTCTGTTTTCGGGGGTGTGCATGCTGGGTATATTCTTGTTTTCATAACCCACCGAACGCTGACATGGATTACAGGATCTTAAACGTGCGTATTTGATCTTCTGCTTGCATATACACACGAAGGGGGTTCAGGCACTAGCAGGTCTGCACATACGTTGACCTGGGAGATCGTAAAAATCTCTACCCTTTACCCACCAGGCGCCGTCACTGTGATTGACAGTCCAACGCTTTAACCACTCGGCTATTGCGCCCGTCAATGATGGTGATAAAAATTATGAATATAACTACCGGTACCTTCTTCTTCTTCTTCTTCGTTCATGGGCTGCAGCTCCCACATTCACTTGCATACATGTACACGAGTGGGCTTTTTACGTGTATGACCGTTTTTTACCCCTGCCATGTAGGCAGCCATACTCCGTTTTCGGAGGTAAGTATAGCAGTAACAGTAATGGTAATGAATGTATTTATATTGTGTCTATTCAATAATGATAGGAATAGTAATGTTAATAAATGTATTGAAATAGCACTGAATTTTGTACAAAGATACGTGGTAAAGATATTGACAATAATAATGATAATAATAATAAATGTATTAGAATAGCACAGAATCTTGTGCAGAGACGAAGCAAACTTCTTAAACTTGTTTTTGTGCCAGTGCCTCAAAGAAGTAACAGTTCCTAAAATGTATATTGTTTTATAAATAACTTTAAAAACAAGTTTAAAAAGAAATGAATGTAAAGGAGATGAAGGGGGAAATAATCTTTTGGGCTTTTTTTTTTTCTTTCTTTTCTTCTTTTAAGTTCAACTGAACTTCATTGAATTCAGCAATGTATTGTACTACTTAAAGATGAAAGACTTGATATTGGTATGTGTTTGTATGTGTTTTGTTTATAAGGTATTGGTTTTGAATTTTGTTAAAACTATGCCGATTGATTAATTTGTAGAACTATGTTCACTGTACATGAATTCTATTTGACCATAGATAAATTGAGTATTGAAAACATGAAACTTTATGACTGGTATGTACTGTTTGTGTTTAACAATTTGTCCAGTCACATTTTTGGCAATTTTTTTTTCTTTTGATTTGAGAATATAGTGATTGTAATCAACAATTTGCTTCCTTTTCTTTTTCAGCCCGATTTTTCATGCACCCCGTTAGACACCAGCGAAAAAGTGAATGGATGGCTCAAATTCTATGAGATGGATGCCACACTTGTCTGTCTCGGCGAACTGGTCTCCCATGATCCTGTAAGTGGAAACCAAATCACTGTTATTATGTTATGGTGAAAAGTATGATATGCTAATGATCAGGAAACATACAGACTTCGCAATAAGTTGAGGACCACTTCATAAAATAAAACGAAAAAAAGCGGGTACATTTTCATAAAATGTTAAAAAAATGAAGAGAATTAAAAAAATATACCTGCTGTATATGTATATGTATGCATATGTGTGTGTCTGTGTGTGTGTATCTATCTTTCTATCTATCTGTCTGTCTATTTATCTATCTGTCTATCTATCTCTCTCTATATATATAGCGAGAGTGAGAGAGATAGGTGTGTGCGTTTGGTGTGTGTGTGTGTGTCTGTGTGTTTATTGAAAGATATATGGACAGAAAAAAATTCTATATATTTGTATTTGTATTTCTTTTTATCACATCAGATTTCTCTGTGTGAAATTCGGGCTGCTGTCCCCAGGGAGAGCGTGTCACTACACTACAGCGCCACCCTTTTTTTCCTGTTTTTTTTTTCCTGTGTGCAGTTTTATTTGTTTTTCCTATCAAAGTGGATTTTTCTACAGAATTTTGCCAGGAAAAACCCTTTTGTTGCCATGGGTTCTTTTATGCATGGTGCACACGGGACTTCGGTTTATCATGTCATCCAAATGACTAGCGTCCAGACCCCTGCTCAAGGTCTAGTGGAAGGGGAGAAAATATCGGTGGCTGAGCCGTGATTCGAACCAGCACGTTACAGATTCTCTTGCTTCCTAGGCAGACGCGTTACTTCTAGGCCATCACTCCACTTCATAAAGTAAAACGAAAAAATCATGTGTATATATATATATATAGAGAGAGAGAGAGAGAGGCAGATAAACATATATATATATATATATATATATATATATATACACGGAAATGATGATTTATACTAACAATAAGCTACTCATGCAGATAAAATAAAACCATGTATTTCTTTATTGCACTGGATTTAGACGTCCAGACATGCCTGCCTTTATCTGCGCAGGGTTTAGACCTGCGCGTGGAGCACTTTCACTGCTTCAGTGACCACGGGCAGGGCGGTCATTACCACTACGACACCACCCCTGGGGAGGTGGGTTACCGAGCCTACTTCAGCATCGCTGAACTCTTGTACCGCATCGACCAGCCTCCGGAAGGCAACTGACTGGGGTAGCCTCACCTGTGAGCGAGGGAGGATTAGAGGGTGCCAGGACTTTCAGTGATGTTCAAGTGAAAGAGGAGGGGATTGTGGAAGTAAAAGGACGTTCATCAGCTTTGGATGAAGGGACTCTTAAGTGTTGGTTTAAATGGTGTTTCAGTTCAAAGATGTGTGGGAAGTGTGTTGGTTTAAACAGTATGTGTTTCAAACATGTTGGAAGTGTGTTGGTTTAAACAGTATGTGTTTAAAACATGTTGGAAGTGTGTTGATTTAAACAGTATTTGTTTAAAACATGTTGGAAGTGTGCTGGTTTAAACAGTACTTTGTTTCAAACATGTTGAGGTGTGTGCTGGTTTAAACAGTCTTTTGTTTCAGACATGTTGGGATGCTTGTAGGTTGAAAAACTATTTGGTTTCAAACATGTTAGGAGGTGGATGAATCCCCCCGTGGGGATGCTGGGGGTCTTTCAGTATGAACAGTATCCCCACCTTCTGGAAATTCTTTGCTAGAAGTTTCCTCTTTACTATCACTTTGTTTCTGCCTGTTTTCTTACTTCAGTGTTGTCTTCTATATTTCTGCTTTCCCAGTCCATTCCCCTTTCTTTTTTCAAGCAAGCCTTGTTTTCAGTTTTTTTTTCTCTTATCCGCAGTCTATGATGTACAATTTGTGCTGTTTTGCTCTGGCGATTAGGTAGTGAGATTGTAAATACTGGGATGGGCACTAGCTGCCCATTTTGCAGTGTTATTTCCCTATATGGCCTTTTTATATATTTTTTGTTTGGCTTTGAAGTATTGGGGTTTTTTTGGTTTTTTTCTTTTTTTATGATATTTTTTGTAATCTGGGGATGATAAATTAAGCAGAATAGCTGGTGTCCTCAGCATGGCTCAGTCTTATTTGCCCTAAGAGCTGAATAGTTGGGATACTGCGTCATGGACTGTATTTTGTGGGTTTGTCTTGGTGGTTTTTTTTTTTGGGGGGGGGGGGGTTGGGGTTTTTTTTGTGTGTGTGTGTGTAGATGTGACAGTTTTGTGTTGACGGGGTTGAACATTTGTAAGGTTTGACAGTCCTAATATGACCCTGCGTGGTTGGCTGGACTGTAAGCAACAAGAACAGAAACAAGGTGGATGAATTGAGAAGAATCTGTGTGTTGGTTTCAACAGCATTTCACTTCAGATGGATGATGTGTAATTCAGTAAAGAGGAAGGAGAGTGCCATTTTGCGTACCATCTTATTAACTAAAGTGCTTCTTGAAAGTTCTGCATGTGTTTGTGTACATGGTTGGGTGTGTTTGTTTGTCAGTTTGTGTGAGCACATGCTTTTTTTTTTTTTTTTTTTTTTGCATGATGCACTTGATGCCTTTATGTTTATGTGGGCATAACTTCTTCTTCTTCTGTGTTCGTGAGCTGCAACTCCCACATTCACTTGTATACACACGAGTGGGCTTTTACGTGTATGACCGTTTTTACCCCGCCATGTAGGCAGCCATACTCCGCTTTCGGGGATGTGCATGCTGGGTATGTACTTGTTTCCATAACCCACCGAACGCTGACATGGATTACAAGATCTTTAACGTGCGTACTTGATCTTTTGCTTGCGTGTACACACGAAGGGGGTTCAGGTACTAGCAGGTCTGCACACATGTTGACCTGGGAGATCGTAAAAATCTCCACCCTTTACCCACCAGGCGCCGTCATCGTGATTCGAACCCGGGACCCTCAGATTGACAGTCCAATGCTTTAACCACTCGGCTATTGCGCCCGTCATCCAGTGGACCATTCATGTTTTATGACGGGGTGTCCAGTTTTTGAATGTTGGGACTTACTGTCAAGAATTCCTTTTAGTACCCTGTGGATTCTTAGCCCTTGTTGATGGCCCTCTTGGGCTGTCTCTGATATGTTTCCACTTGCAGATTTTTGAGAGAAATTTTGGACCATTTTTCTTTACTCAAAGTTCTGGGCTGTTTTGTGTTTTTTTCTCTTCAGTTGTTTCTCATGCTAGTTTCTGAGAGACATAATCTTTTTTCAAGAAAGAGGTCCTTGCAGAGTTTTCTTTGCTTTTAAATGAGATTGCTTCTCGTTGTGTGGTATTACACTAGAAGACTATACTTTTCTAAGCAGAATTTCAATATTTGTCTATCCGATGTATTGTATTTTCATTGTTTGCATGTTGTTGTTTAATAAATAAAATTGTTGTTTGTGGTATATTTTAATTTCTTTTGATACAAGGTGTGAAAAAGAAGAAAAAATCATGTGAAACACTGTGAAATTTCATTTATACTGACTGATTTTCTGCGAATTGTGCACAGTTCTTTGCATTTATTATTGAATCTCTTTTATGTTTCTTTCTTGTTAATGCTTTTGTTGTTGTTGCTGTTGCTAATAGCTGATACTATATATTTTTAACAAATTGTGAACATTTTCTGGAATCTCTTTGTTCACCACAGTTTGCATGCTTGGTTTAATGGAATGCAAAACTGTTTTTCATAAGAAGATATTCAAATAAATTGTCATGGCGCAATTTGGTTGTTGATTTTATTTTGCTGATCTTGTGTGCTTTTTTTAAACAAGAGAGATTTTTTCACTGTACTCTCTCTCTCTCTCTCTCTTTGTGTGTGTGTGTGTGTGTGTGTTATTTTTACCATACTTATGCCTTTATGTAGTATAGTATTCATATTCTATGACTTTAAGTAGCATTGTGCAGTACATGCAATAACATACATAATGTAGTTTTGTGTAGTGTAGACCCTGTTTCAGGGCGGGGACTGGATGAAAAAAAGTGCACCAGTGCTTATCTATTATCCTCGATAATAAAGAATTCGTGTGTGTGTGTGTTCGCGTGAATTATTTATTTGCCTATGTGTCCATCAGCCTGCCAGTCTGTCTGCTTGCTTGTCTGTCTGTCCATCTGAAAACAGACATATCCAAGCATGAATGTGCGATTTTCAAAAAAGTAAACGAATTTAAAAGAAATATTTGAGTACTCTTGTCGCATGATTTTCATAGCTTATATTGAAATGTCTGGTCATTATTTTATTCGTACAAGTTAAACATTACCATTGTTTTTACATTGACAGCAAGTCTTCCAAAGAGAGAAAAACATGAAATGTGTGTGTGTGTGTGTGTGTGTGTGTGTGTGCATTCAAACGAGAAACTCAACCAAGTCCTTCAGATTTTTTTTTAGTTCAAAATTAATCATATAGCATAACATCACTGGTGGCCGTAACTTAGGATAATGTATAGTATAGCCGACACTGGACTGTATCTGTACACATTCCAAACATCGTTTTTAAAAACACACAAAACTAAGTGACCCATGATGGCACCATATATATTTATCAATCATCAATGGACACACGATGCATCAAAACTGCATCAAAAGAAATAAATATAAGTAAGGCATACACTGATCATGTTAACTCTGTCCATACGAACGGCGAAAGAGACGACGTTAACAGCGTTTCATCCCAATTACCATCATCAAAATATTGCAAGCGGAAGGCTCTTATACTGAAGAGGTGAATGTTGACAAAGAATACCACAGTTCTGACGACGGAAGCTAAAGGTGGGTCATTCAGACACCCACTGGACATCCGAGGATTCTGTGTAGAGGAGAAGAGAGGACTGGCCGTACTGAGTGAGTTAAAGAGACATCACGAGATATAATACTCTGGTGGCATAAGCGAGGCATGTCCAAAATTGAGGTGTCTTCCAGCACCCTTGATCAGCTGTTGATAAGTGGCGTACAGTTACGCCTGTTCTGTTTCAGAATACACAGGACACTATACCTGCAAATCACCCCACTGACAACAGCAATTGCTCAGTAGCGGAGCATGAGCATCCTCACCAAAGTGGAGCCCAGCACTACATCCCTCCAAGGGAAGCCTCGCCGTGAATCTGCTGACACTGAAGACGCTGACAGGAACTCGCCCCAAGAAAGGAAGTGCGGATTGGAACTGAAGTCACCATGAAAGCATGGCATGAAAGGTCACAGAAGTTTGGGGTATTTCATGGAAGAAAAAAAAAAAGATAAATAGATAGTCAGACACTCTCCACTGTAATCAAAATCCATCCCAGATAGCCAGGAGAGCAGATGTCTCATCTGCTGTTATGGTGGTGGTCATAGTCTGACTCGACTGCATGACTATCGCTTACATACATCCATATATATATGTGTGTGTGTATATATATATATATATTATGTGTGTGTATTGTCTAAAACACGACAACATGTCACAGAAATAGCATATTCAACTTCAAGTCGATGTGCATTATAATTATGCACAAAAAGTGCACCATGAAGGGCAAAAACATGAACATGAAAATATCAAAGCTCCAGAGAGCTGTTCATAGTCTGGTAAGAATGTTCCTGGCATGAAGAACTTGGCTTATTCTTTGTTGAGCTTGTCTCCACGTGTTTAAACAGCAATGCAGCGGATATAACAGAAAATGCATCAAATAAACACAAATACTCACCAAAAAAAGACTACGTTAAGATTTTTTTGTTAACATGATTGATTAATCCCATAGAACTGGGTATACTATGTACAAAACACTAAGCACGAAATGTGTATTGCTCGATGCAAAACACTGCGTGATTGTCTTTTTTTTTTTTTTTTTTTTTTTTTGTAGAGTGTGCTTTTTCGGCGATAGTTGACCCGATTGTAAAGTTCCTTCAGGACTGGTGTAGAGAGAAGACAATGTCTTCTTCTTCTTCCTTGGTGTGAACAGAAAATATGTGACGAAGACACTTCCACAAGTACACATCTGAGGTGAGCAGAGTCAACTTACTGGACTTAATTACGAGCAGCATTCAACACGTCTGCAAAAACTTAAAATACTGTGCATGCGCTGATCAATGCTTTTAAGTTTTCGTAAAAAAAAAAAAAAAACAAAAAGAACCCAATTAAGTCTGCACCATAATTATATTTACAGGTCACAGTCTGAAGTCGAACAATTCTTCTTGGTCGTCATTATCATCATCATCATCTTCATCATCATCAGTCTCTCAACTTGTAGTCGTTGGTGTTGGGGAGGAGGAGGGCGGAGGGGGAGGGGGGGGGGTCCGGGAGGGGGGTGGGGGCATGAGGGCTGAAGAGACAGATGTCCTTGGGGAACTTCCTAACAAAAGTGCACGGTTTTAGCTCGCTCCGTCAGACGAATGTCGGAGAAGGAAGGGGAGGGAGAAACGTTTCGCGCGGTGAGGGACACCTTGTCCAGCCGGCCGGTAGCGTCCTCCACCTCCCCCTTCTCGCTCTGACTCTTGGTGCTCCGGGGGGACCTGGGCCGAGGTCCCTGTCTCGTGCTCTGACGTGTGCTCAGCCTGGACCTCGTGCTGCGGCCCGTCATGGCGGACACGGAGCGTTCGCTGCCGATGCGCTGAAGGAGACTGGTGGCGCTGTCGGGCAGTTTGGTCTTCATCCGGTATTTGAAGAACACGTGGTCCCGGTCCACGGAAGTCTTGATCTTCATGAGAGCGTTGCGGGTGAGGAGGTCTTCCTGGAGTGTCTTCTGCTCCGTCAGGTAGGCGTCCATGAGTTCTTTGTCAAACTTGGGGAGCTCTTCCTGTTTCCGTCGCCGCTCCAGTTCCTTTTCCCTCTCCCTCCTCATCCGTATCTCGGCGGCCGTTTCGATGTGCGCGTTGTGCAGGGTGGAGGCGGTCTGCAGTTTGGGCAGAACCCCCACCATCACCTGCGTGGCCACCACTCCCTGAGGAGCCGTCTGTCGACTTCCCAACCGGCGTGCCCTGGGATCTTTAATGTGAGGCATCTTCTTCGCCTCCTCCGCCTTCCCAGCCTCCTCGTTGGGTGCTTGCTCCTCCTCCCCATCCCCCTCCCCCTCCTCCTCGGTGAGGTACTTTACCAGGTGTCTGTTCGCGAGCGCCTCCTGGATCATGTCGTCGAATCCTCGGATGGAGTCGGTGAACTTCCGCTGACGTCCGAAGACCAGGTTCCATTTCCGCAGAACGTCTCTCTTCTGGCTGTCGATGTTGACCCCGGCACGGACAGTGTCTCTGTCGTACTTGGCCATCATCCGGCTGAGGGCTTTCTTCTCGTGGCGGTTGTAGTGGTAGATCACCTCTCCCGTGCGGCTCTTGGACACGCTGATGGCGCCCTTCAGGATACGGATCATCTCGGAAGTCTTGCGCTTGTCCGCCTCCCCGTCGATGGTGTACAGCGCTTCAATGCACGCCTCCATGCCGGTGGTGATGGTGGTGGTGATAGTGGTGGTGGTGTTGTGTGTGTGTGTGTGTGTGTGTGTGTGTGTGTGTGTGTGTGTGTGTGTGTAGTGGTGGTGGTGGTGTTGTTTGTGTGTGTGTAGTGGTGGTGGTGGTGGTGGTGTTTGTGTGTGTGTGTGTGTGTGTGTGTGTGTGTGTGTGTAGTGGTGGTGGTGTTTGTGCGTATGTAGTGGTGGTGGTGGTGTTGTTTGTGTGTGTGTAGTGGTGGTGGTGTTTGTGCGTGTGTAGTGGTGGTGGTGGTGTTGTTTGTGTGTGTGTAGTGGTGGTGGTGGTGGTGGTATTTGTATGTATAGTGGTGGTGGTGTTTGTGTGGTGGTGTTGTTTGTGTGTGTGTAGTGGTGGTGGTGGTGTTGTGTGTGTGTGTGCTTGTGGTGGTGGTGGTGGTGAGTTTGTGTGTATATAGTGGTGGTGGTGGTGTTTGTGTGTGTGTGTGTAGGGGTGGTGGTGGTGGTGGTGGTGGTGTTTGTGTGTGTGTAGTGGTGGTGTTTGTGTGTGTGTGTGTGTGTGTGTGTGTGTGTGTGTGTGTGTGTAGTGGTGGTGGTGTTGTTGTTTGTGTGTGTGTGTAGTGGTGGTGCTGGTGTTTGTGTGTGTGTGTAGTGGTGGTGTTTGTGTGTGTGTAGTGGTGGTGTTGTTGTTTGTGTAGTGGTGGTGGTGGTGGTGTTTGTGTGTGTGTGTAGTGGTAGTGGTGGTGGTGGTGGTGGTGTGTGTGTGTGTGTAGTGGTGTTGCTGTTGTTTGTGTGTGTGTAGTGGTGGTGGTGGTGTTTGTGTGTGTGTGTGTGTGTGTGTGTAGTGGTGGTGGTGGTGTTTGTTTGTGTGAGTGTAGTGGTGGGGTGGTGTGTGTGTGTGTGTGTGTGTGTATGTGTGTGTGTGTGTGTGTGTGGTGTTGTAATGTGACGGAAAGTTGCTGGGGTTTTTTTTATTTGGTGTTTGTGATGGTGTTCATGTATTATTCCTATGGAATGCGAGGGGGAAATTGCTGTTCTTGGTTTTTATGATGGTACTAATGTGTTATTCCTAGGGAAATGGCTGTTTCCGCTTGGTTTTTGTGATGGTTGTAGTCGTATTCCTATGGTGGGCGAAGGAAGTCACTTTTTCGTTTGTTTTTTTTAGGTGGAGGTGGTGCTAGTGTGTTGGTTGTGGTGATGTTTGTATGTTGATGATGCTGGTCTTATTGCTACGGAGGGCGAGGGCAAAAATGGCTGTTCTCGGTTTTTGTGATGTTGCTTGTGTTCTGCCTATAAAAGGCGAGGGATGTTTCTCAGTGTCTTTGCCGTTCCAAGATGGCACAGGAACTGAAACTGTGACTGTTGCTGATTCCACTTACGTTTCACAGAAAGTGGTGATGCTGATGCGACGTTCCCACACCCCCTCGATATGGAGTGGAGAAGAAAATGTAATTTCTCAAACAGGTGGACGCAACACAATAAAGAGTTCTGTCATCGCGTCAGATGGCTTCTCTTCTGGTGAAGAAAATGCAATTTCTCAGACAGGTGGACGCAACACAATAAAGAATTCTGTCATCGCGTCAGATGGCTTCTCTTCTGGTGAAGAAAATGTAATTTCTCAGACAGGTGGACGCAACACAATGAGTTCTGTCATCACGTCAGATGGCTTCTCTTCTGGTGAAGAAAATGCAATTTCTCAGACAGGTGGACGCAACACAATAAAGAGTTCTGTCATCGCGTCAAATGGCTTCTCTTCTCGCGTCAGATGGCTTCTCTTCTCGCGTCAGATGGCTTCTCTTCTCGCGTCAGATGGCTTCTCTTCTGGTGAAGAAAATGTAATTTCTCAGACAGTTGGACGCAACACAATAAAGAGTTCTGTCATCGCGTCAAATGGCTTCTCTTCTCGCGTCAGATGGCTTCTCTTCTCGCGTCAGATGGCTTCTCTTCTGGTGAAGAAAATGTAATTTCTCAGACAGTTGGACGCAACACAATAAAGAGTTCTGTCATCGCGTCAGATGGCTTCTCTTCTCGCGTCAGATGGCTTCTCTTCTCGCGTCAGATGGCTTCTCTTCTGCTGAACGGAAAATGTTATTTCTAACACGTCGACCACGCAGTCCTCATGGTTCTTTGTTCCAGCTGTCAGATGCTTCTGGTCCCCGTTCTGGAGATGGTTTGGAACCGACGCCTCCGTGGAGTGTCGGTGAATCCTGTCAACGTCGTGTCATGGCCATGCCTTTCCTTGTATTGAAGGTGTTTGTGGCATGGGTGGGAAGTCTTTGGTTAGACAACGTGGCTTCAGTGACAGTCTGTGTTCATCTGGCAAACAAACAAACAAAAACAACAACAACAAAACCCTAAAAAAACAAAAACAAAAAAAATACCGTGGTCATTATGTCCGTGATGATGCTGACTTAACGAACCCTTTGCTATTCTGTCTCCGTCTCTGTCTCTCTCTCTGTTTTGTCTGTCTGGTGCTGGTTGAACGAACCCTTTGCTACTCTCTCTCTCTCTCTCTCTCTCTCTCTATATATATATATATATATATATATATATATATATAGAGAGAGAGAGAGAGAGAGAGATAGATGTGTGTGTGTGTGTGTGTGTGTGTGTGTGTGTGTGTGTGTGTTTCTTTTTTTTTCTTTCTTTCTTCTTGGCCGACTGCATCAGAGCCTGGTGTTTTCAGTTCTTAGTAGTGACCTTGACCTCACGTGGCACGGTTCACTGCACGTTACATGCAACAATCAGTTGAACTTAATGGGATCAGTGCTGGATTATAGATTAGTGTTCTGTTTTAGGGCTTTGAGCCTTCTGTCTTCTGTCTGCTTACCACAGGTGTTTAATCCATACGCCACCTTTCTGCTTAGCACATGTGTTCAATCTATATTGTATCACCTTTCTGTTTATCAAACGTGTTTATTCTATATATGCCACCTTTTTGTTCACCGGACGTGTTTATTCTTATATGTCATCTTTCTGTTTACCAGACGCGTTTAATCTATATGCCATCTTTCTGTTTATTGGACATGTTTATTCTATATGTCACCTTTCTATTTACCAGACGCGTTTAATCTATATGTCATTTTTCTGTTTACCGGACGTGTTTATTCTATATGCCACCTTTCTGTTTACCAGACGCGTTTAATCTATATGTCATCTTTCTGTTTACCAGACGCGTTTAATCTATATGTCATCTTTCTGTTTACCGGACGTGTTTATTCTATATGCCACCTTTCTGTT
>NC_134904.1:4693724-4698724 GCF_041734735.1 Babylonia areolata | reverse complement strand
GAAGAAGAAGAAGAAGAAGAAGACACAAAGGAACAGGGTCTTCGATCTCCTTAGCAAAAAACAAAACAAACAAACAAAAACACGGCGACCCCACGAATGAAATCTAACTCACAAAACAAACCAACTCACTGTGATTCCAGTCCAGTCTCCCTCCTCCCAATTCACACAACACTCCGCAACAACAACAACAACAAAAAAGCCCTCCCAAAACCTCAAGCTAAATCCCCGAATCGTTCCTGCTATATTGCACTGACGTCGGATATCTAATCAATCCACCTGTGCCGTTCCATTAGGTACTAAGAATCGTTCTGGCACGTACTGTAGGCAGAAATCTGCATGCGACAAAGCTGGAGCTCTAACTGTAGAGTGGATTCGGATCGGTGCACATAGCCTTTGTGTTGTTCGAACACTGTCAGATCATTTCGGCGATTATGACCGATAAGCTGGCACCGGGCGACTGGTATACCTATGTATGTGGGGCGGGGGGGTATGTGTGAGTGTGATGTCTGGGAGGGGAAGGAGGGTGTGGGAGGGAAAGGTGGGGTTTGTGCGCGCGCATGTGTGTGTGTGTGTGTGTGTGTGTGCGCGCGCCGGTGTGTGTGGAGAAGGTATCAAATTTGTGTTCATAAGGAAAACGCTCGCCCATTTTGTTTCTGAGAGCGTAGCAACCAGGACCTAGGTAGGGCCTATATACCTACCACTTAGTGGCATAGCTTGTTATGGGCCCGTGACCTGTTAAAAAGTTTAGTCAAAACAGGCCAACACTGCACACGGTTCTGTGGACTCGATCTCAGTGTCGGTGCGAGCTGAATGCCAGTGCAGGATCTATTCTGGTGGACGGCCGAATATTAAGATTATAGACATGTATAGTTGAACTTAATGTGAATATTTAATTTCTTTATTCTTTCTTTTTCTTTCTATTTTCTTTCTTTCTTTTCATTTCTTTTCTGAATTATGTTTTTTTCCCCCAAGGAATCGAATTTGACAAAAATGTTTACCTTAATTTCTACTTTTCATTTATTTGCATCCTACTACAATCAGTGCTACACATCATCAGTTGTTGCTGCGTGTGATGGATATGTGCAGGAACACACACACACACACACACACACACACACACACACACACACACACACACACACACACACCGGGCACGTGTGCGCGCACGCACACAATGTAACTGAACGCACTGACACGACTACCGTGACATCAGTGCACACACACACACACACACACACACACACACACACACACACACACACACACACGCAAAACAACAAAAACCACACACATACACATAGACTTAATTTCAAGCTAAGATATCGTTTTTTGCTGAGAAATACACTGGGCAGAGATAAGACGAAAGATATATTTCTACTTGATTTTTCAACAGGTGTAAATTATACCAACCGTAAACCAAAGCGTGTAAAGACACAAAAATCCTCAGGTGGAATCTCCGTATTTGTGAACTAATATTTTAGGTCATGTATTAAGTTCCTGTCACAAAGCAGTAGTGGCATTATGTGGATGTTGATAGAAGGGTTTTAGTAATGGTCAAGAAACTTATATCGTCTGTTTTTATGTAATTATAGGCTACACGCACACACACACACACACACACACACACACACACACACACACACACACACACACACACACATGTATATATATATATATATATATATATATATATATATATATATATATATATACGTAAATAGATATAGATATATCTGAATTCTTTGTTGGACGTGACCACACACGGAACATTTGGGAACGACCCGAAAAGATATACAGAACTGTTTACCACAAAAGGAAATGTCATTTTGTGTGGTGACTTCAATGCACGAACTGGTGTATTGGATGATTTTATCCAGATGGGCGGAGAGAACAATATGAATGGTATTCCATTTAATGACACAGTGTGATTATGTGCACAGAAGAAGTTCGACAGTTAAAGTAGTACAGAAAATAATATGGAAAAAGGTTTACTGGATTATGTATGGAGAATAATGTGTATATCGTATCATGGAAGAACCCTTGGTGACTTACATGGCAACTGATTCCACATACTTTTACCCCAACGGCTAAAAGCGCTGTGCCTTACTTGTTATGCCAAAGGTAATGAATTTGAATTGCAGGTCAAACATTTCACCATGTTTTCCGATGACTGTCCTATATAATTGTTCATCCATTCTTTCAGTCACGGAAGAGAGTTCATTCTTTATTTATTCTGTCAGAAGAAACGAAAGTATAGGAAAGGATATCCCATTCTAAAGGTTCACAATGCAATGGCCGCGTCCTTCCTTTGAAAGAAGAACTCGTGTAAAGTATACAGATAAGACCGCGCACACTTTGACAATTCGTTGAAACCGAAACTGAAATTATGGCCGCTATAGTCACAAACGGGAGCGTGTCGATACTCCCCCGGCCCGATACTCCCCCTTTCGTGTGTGTGTGTGTGTGTGTGTGTGTGTGTGTGTGTGTGTGTGTGTGTGTGTGTGTGTGTGTGTGTGTGTGTGTGTCTGTGTCTGTGTCTGTTTCTCAGTGTGTGCCGTAAGTGCGTCAGCGTGCGTGCATGCGTACGATGCCACGGTGTCACGGTGTGTGTGTGTGTGTGTGTGTGTGTGTGTGTGTGTGTGTGTGTGTGTGTGTGTGCGTGCGCCGTCAGTTCCGCAGCGCGCGCGTGTGTGTGCACTGATGTAGTGTCAGTGCGTTCAGTGTGTGTGCTTGCGCGCTCGCCGGCGCGCGCGCGGGCGTGCCGGTGTGTGTGCCTGGTGTGTGTGTGTGTGTGTGTGTGTGTGTGTGTGTGTGTGTGTGTGTCTGTGCGTGTGCGGTGTGTGTGTGTGCGTCTGTGCGTGTGCGGTGTGTGTGTGTGCGTCTGTGCGTGTGCGGTGTGTGTGTGTGTGTACGTCAGTGTGTGTGTGTGTGTGTGTGCGCGTCTGTGCGTGTGCGGTGTGTGTGTGTGCGTCTGTGCGTGTGCGGTGTGTGTGTGTGCGTCTGTGCGTGTGCTGTGCGGTGTGTGTGTGTGTGTGTGTGTGTGTGTGTGTGTGTGTGCCGCCCGGGTGCGGCGTGCGTCAGTTCTTGGCTATGTACGCGCGCGCGCGCGCGCGAGTGTGCCACGGTGTGTCAAGTGTGCAGTGTGTGTCACAGTGTGTGTGCCAGTGCCTGGTGTGTGTCACGGTGTGTGTGTGTGTGTGTGTGTGTGTGTGTGTGTGTGTGTGCCAGTGTGTGTGTGTGTGTGTGTGTGTGTGTGTGTGTGTGTGTGCGCGTGTGTGTGCGTGCGCGGCGCCGCGCGCGCGCGAGTGTGTGTGTGTGTGTGTGTGGCGCGCGCGCGCGACTGAGTGTGTGTGTGTGTGTGTGTGTGTGTGTGACTCGGAGCGCCGGAGCGTGCACGCGCGCGCCCGTAAATGTATACATCATTACATCAGTTTGTAATCAGTGACAGTTTTTGGATCTTTGTGAGAGGGACTAAGGAGTCGGGGGAGTATCAGTCGGGCCGTGGGATTATCGGTACGGGGATCTATCGAGCTGACCCCGCAGCAAACCGCGTAGGCCCCGGATGTGAGGATTCCTTGAAACTGAAACTAACACTTTTACTGAGTTGCCTTGCCAAGTTCAGACAGTTTAACTAGACATTTTGTATGTTTTCTCTTCCAAATTCCAGTATTCACCCACTGCCTCATATACATTAAACTTGAAACCACATGCTAAAATAAGACTCTACTGAATCTAGATTAAAAAAAAAAAATAGTGAGGAGAAAAATCGATTTTAAAACAAAGAACACAAATAAGTGAGGTAAGGTGGAATAGATCAAAGGCATGTATACGTATTGACAGGATCTTTGGTTTAACCCATAACCCTGTAATTATAGGGTCTTTGATTTGTCTTCGGGATCAAAACAAATAAAATGAAACTGAAAGTAGTATGTTTTATTCTTGAATGAAAAATTCCCAAACAGTTCCATCTAATGTTGCATATGACTGCGAAATTGAAACTGGCGGGTAAGTGCTGTCCTGCATGGTCAGACTGAAACATTTCATAAACAAATTTTAATGTTATTCCATTTGATCTACAATTGTTAACGGTATATTTTTAAATTTGCGAATGACAGGGGATCTTAGAATTGGATATCTGGTTTACCATTTACTCATTATCCAGTAAAGAAACAGATGGAAATTTGTGTACAAGTTACACACCCACAGGTAGTGAGAGGTTGTTTGGACAGTCGTTAAGGGATTTTTCTTCTGTTCAGGGTCAGAACGTTGTTTATTCTGGGTATTAATTGAGGGGCTTTGGATTGCTGCTGCATTTTGTGAGGATGTGAGACAAAACCAGCACCACCAAGAAACCCATTTTGCTGTTGTCGATTAATTCCCTCCTGAAAAGTAGGGGTGACGACTCAGGAAGGTTACCATTGTGCCCTTCACCCCTTCCCCAACTTTCATTTTTATTTTGTAAGTACTACGTAATGTCGCAGTTTAGCATCCTAAATTCCTGGAGCTGAATTGGGTTGTCACTCACATTTACTTGTATAGATAAACATGAATGAGTGGGCTATATGTTTATCTATTGAAACACTGACACTACATGCAATGCATGATAAGTGTAATCCTAGACCAGTCTCTTTCCTTCCAACAGCACATTTCGAATATCTGTAAAGTTGTCTATTTCGAACTGCATAGAATCAGCTCTATCCGCCACTATCTCTCAACCTATGCAACCAAGACACTCGTATGCTCTCTGGTTCTCTCAAGATTGGATTACTGCAACTCTCTTTTGGCCAACCTTCCCAGATATCTGTTAGACTCCAACAAATTCAGAAAACGCTGCCAGACTCATTTGCAGAGCTTCTAAATTTGACCATGTTTCTCCTCTCCTTCAGTCTCTCCACTGGTTGCCTGTTTCTGATCGAATAGACTATAAGCTATCCACTCTGACCTTTTCTGCAGTCAACAGATCTGGTCCCAGGTATCTTTCTGAAACCCTCCATATCTAT
>NC_134904.1:4568724-4691224 GCF_041734735.1 Babylonia areolata | reverse complement strand
AAACTGAAACTGAAACTCACCAAAAAATCTTTTTTTCTTTTGGAGAAAAAAAAAAACAGATAGGAAAGGTTGTTTTTTTTCCCTTCTTTTTCTAAAATCAGTATAACGCACATAAAATACTTATAGTAATACATATGATATACATTCTTTTTTTTTTATTTTTTTTTTTTTTTTTTACAGATTTTTTTTTTTTTGATATGGTATATTTATATTTTTAAATACTTATCTCATCTCCATACAAACTTCAAGGATGTTTTCATAATTTGTGATTTGTCTTGCCAGAAATATGTTTTTTGGGTTGCACTTTTATAGGTCAAGGAACATTTGGCTGAATTTGTTTGTTTTGTTTTTTTAAGTATGTGTTATATTTCGTCATTTTTCAGCATTTCCCGCCATCTGCTAAGTTTAGTATCTTCCAGTTCTGCTTTTCTCATTTGATTCCTGCATTTTTAGGTTTTGCTGTAAATCAAATAAATCAGCTGTGAAAAATTGTTTTTAACGTTGCTTGTCAGGTAGTTTTGCCAGAACGTTGCACAGTTTAGCACTGTCACTAAAGCTTTATTGCAGACATGTGCACTGTAGAGACACGTAGAAAGTTTGTAGTACATGAATCACTTTCTTTCTGCAATGATTTTCTTCTGTATACTTTATTTTTAATTTTCAATGATATTTGTGTGTGTGTGTGTGTGTGTGTGTGTTTATTTCAGGTGTGGCAAGAGTTTTGTGTTTAACACAACCGAGTTAAAAAAAAAAGAAAAAAAAAAAAGATCAGTTGGGCATTCCTGATGTGGCAGAGGTGCTGTGGCAGGATTAGTGAGGCATTGGACTTGTGGTCCAGTGTTCACCAGTGATCAGGGTTCGAGGCCCCGTTTCAGCACGGTGCTGTGCCCTTGGGGAAGGCGCTTTACTCTGTCCTCTCTTCACCCAGGTGTGGATGGGTTCCGGACTTGGGGAAGGTTCAAAGGGGAGAAGAAGAGGAATGGGCCCCGCTCTCCGCTCTCCGATGCCGATCCCCAAACACAGTGGATAGGAAATCACTGCCCCACTTGCCATAAAAGGCTTTAACCTTGACCTGAGATGGCCTTGCGCAATCATACTTATGCAGTCACACCATCACCATAAAAGGCTTTAACCTTGACCTGAGATGGCCTTACGCAGTCATACTTATGCAGTCACACCATCACCATAAAAGGCTTTAACCTTGACCTGCAGTCACACCATCAGCAGCAGTGTCAAATGTCAAAGTTCAAAGACCTGGCAGATCATACTTTATTTTCATTGTCTTGTACAAATCTGTCTGATCTTCTTCTTCTTCTTCTTCTTCTGCGTTCGTGGGCTGCAACTCCCACGTTCACTCGTATGTACGCAAGTGGGCTTTTACGTGTATGGCCGTTTTTAACCCGCCATATAGGCAGCCATACTCTGCTTTTAGGGGATCTGTCTGATCGTTTCTTTTCTTTTCAATCCTCTCAGATCATCAGGGGGATAGAGCGACATCACAACTGCCTGCTGGAAAGTCCAACTGGCAGCGGGAAGTCCCTTGCCTTGCTCTGTTCCACTCTGGCATGGCAGACTGCAGAGAAACGTATGTGTTTGGATTCTGTACACACGTCTGTGTGTTCATGAGTATGTGAGATAGAGAACGTACATTTACTGTAACAATATAAACGAGGGGGTGTTTGCATGTGTGTGTGTGTGTGCTTGCATGTTTATGTTTATGCATGCACCTGTTTCTGTGTTTTTGGGGGGCTTCCTGCTACTGAAAAAGTAATGTTTTATTTTCATGTGTTGTTCAGCACTGTATATGATTTATCCACTGTATTGTCAGTCTGCCTTGTTTATTGTTGATGTGTCTTACAAAAAAAATACCCATTTATCTTTCAGTGCACTCACATACATTCAGGATAATTCTGTTCAGCACTCTAACACCTTATGATCTATCCGTTGATAATATCTGGAGCTGTGACTAAGCGGCAATGCATCCGCCTTGGAAGCTAGAGAATCTGAGCACA
Organism: Babylonia areolata; assembly: GCF_041734735.1. Classification (NCBI taxonomy): domain Eukaryota; kingdom Metazoa; phylum Mollusca; class Gastropoda; order Neogastropoda; family Buccinidae; genus Babylonia; species Babylonia areolata. The sequence continues at coordinate 4,689,212 of NC_134904.1, read as the reverse complement.
CAGGATCAAATCCCACATTCGACTGTATTTCTCCCCTCCACTCAGTCTTGAGTGGTGGTCTGCATGCTAGTCATCCAGATGAGGCGTTAAACCATGGTCCCATCTGCAGCTTACACTCAGCACTCGTAAAAGAGCCCAAGGCAGCAGAAAGGTTGTGTCTTGAAAATAATATGTTGAAAAATCCATTTTGAAAGGAAAACAAATGCAATCGCAGGCAGAAAAAAAGAAAAGAAAAAAAAAGTGACACTGTACTGTTGTGACGTGCTCTTCCTGGGGAGAACAGACCAACTTTGACACATAAATCTGTTGTGACAAAACGTTATATTGCAGTTCAGTGTAGTACAATATGATTAAATTCATGCATACCAACATTTTTGAATGCATGTACGTATACCTGCATTCATCTTGATTTCTCATCTTTTTGTTTTATTTTATAAACCAAGTAAAGGAGAAGAACTGATTGGGTGTACATGTACATGGTGAAGTGTATTTCTGTTTTTTTCAGGAAAGGTTGAAATCGAGAATCAGAGCACTTGTGGTGAGCATTGCTTATATTTCTGAATGAATGAAAATGTATACAGAAAAAATATTTCTTTTAGTGTAAAAAAAAAAAGTGTGAGAGTCAGTGATATATATATATATGTATATATGTATATATATGTTGCAAAATGTTTAGGGAAAAAGTGTTCGAGTCAGTCATATATTTATTATATTGCAGTACTTTTGCTATTAGTCAGTTTAATGTGTGTACATTTTATCTAGGCTTCGGAATTTTCCATTCATTTGCAAATTTCAGGGTTTTTTTTCTTTTTCTACATACCAAGGCTTCCTTTTCTTGGCCCCATGAACTTTGAGTGTTTCAGAAATTGGGTCAAAGGTGTGTCATAGTAAGCATGTTAGATTAAACGTAATTTTAGGGGGTGGGGGGGGGGGGGATTTCCTTTTAGTTTTACAGGGAAATGATGAATGGTTAGTTGTTTTTTTTGCTGCTCTGACCATTACTTTTGAAAGAAAATACTGATTTTGTTCATAAGTAATTGGTGCCAGAGAGAATCACACAAAAGTTTAAGTGTTAAAGCCACAATGACTGAATCTCACCCACATTAACTACATGCATGTATATGAATGTGTATTGTGTGCGCGTGCGTTTATGTAAGTTTGTGCCTGCCTATGTGTGCGTATGTGTTAGGGTAGCTGCTAGATACACATGTATTGTTAAAATGTATGTACGCAGTGTGTGTGTGTGTGTGTGTGTGCGTGCGTGCGTGCGTGCGTGTGCGTGCGTGCGTGTGTGTGTGTGTGTGTGTGTGTAGTCATATTTTGGTGTGTGTATGTAACATAGATGTAATGTTTTATGTTAACAAAGCGTTTTTGTAAAGCACCTAGAGCAGATTTCTGGATAGTGTGCTATATAAGTATCCATTATTATTATTATTATTCTTAACTTATATGAATTTGAACAAAGTTATAGTTAAGATTTTTTCCCCCTTGCTTCTTTTCTTTTCTTTTTTTCTTCTGCGTTCAATCCTTCATGTGTGAATAAACAGTTTGACTGTAAAATATTTGCATAGACAGATCTGGACAGCTTCAAAAAGATGATTTTGAACAAGAAACGACGGGCGCAATAGCCGAGTGGTTAAAGCGTTGGACTGTCAATCTGAGGGTCCCGGGTTCAAATCACGGTGACGGCGCCTGGTGGGTAAAGGGTGGAGATTTTTACGATCTCCCAGGTCAACATATGTGCAGACCTGCTAGTGCCTGAACCCCCTTCGTGTGTATATGCAAGCAGAAGATCAAATACGCACGTTAAAGATCCTGTAATCCATGTCAGCGTTCGGTGGGTTATGGAAACAAGAACATACCCAGCATGCACACCCCCGAAAACGGAGTATGGCTGCCTACATGGCGGGGTAAAAACGGTCATACATGTAAAAGCCCACTCGTGTGCATACGAGTGAACGCAGAAGAAGAAGAAGAACAAGAAACGAAACAGCTCATTATTTGTCTCCAGCAGAAGTGGATTAGCCCCATGACTGCCGCTGAAAAGTACACTTGTCAGTGAATGGCTGTGGCCTAACTTAGGTCAACTCCAGGTTACAGGCCAGGATGTCAGTCACCATTCTTCTTCTCCTTCTGCATTCACTCGTATGCTCATGAGTGGGCTTTTACGTGTATGACCGTTTTTACCCCGCCATGTAGGCAGCCATACTCCGTTTTCAGGGGTGTGCATTCTGGGTATGTTCTTGTTTGCATAACCCACCGAACGCTGACATGGGTTACAGGATCTTTAACGTGCGTATATGATCTTCTGCTTGCATATACACACGAAGGGGGTTCAGGCACTAGCAGGTCTCCACATATGTTGACCTGGGAGATCGTAAAAATCTCCACCCTTTACCCACCAGGCGCCGTCACCGTGATTCGAACCCGGGACCCTCAGATTGACAGTCCAACGCTTTAACCACTTGGCTATTGCGCCCGTCAGTCACCATTCTTTATTTGTATTTGTATTTCTTTTTATCACAACAGATTTCTCTGTGTGAAATTCGGGCTGCTCTCCCCAGGGAGAGTGCCATCGCTACACGACAGCGCCACCCATTTTTTTGTTTCTTTTTTCCTGTGTGCAGTTTTATTTGTTTTTCCTATGGAGGTGGATTTTTTTACAGAATTTTGCCAGGAACAACCCTTTTGTTGCCGTGGGTTCTTTTACGTGCGCTGAGTGCATGCTGCACATGGGACCTCAGTTTATCGTCTCATCCGAATGACTAGCGTCCAGACCACCACTCAAGGTCTAATGGAGGGGGAGAAAGTATCGGCAGTAATTCGAACCAGTGCGATCAGATTCTCTCGCTTCCCAGGCGGATGCGTTACCTCTAGGCCATCACTCCACTAATCTGGACTTCTTCCTCTTGGGATTATCGGCATTATTTTTATTCAGCAAAATTGATGGCAACACTTTGAAGTACCCAGGATGTAGTTCTTTACTTCAAATTCATGCCAGACTTATCCCATTTCGCCAAGGTTCAGCAGTGAAGTGGTTTAATGCTTGATTATTATATTATTATCACTATCATTGTTATTATCAGTATTATTATGATTTATTGCATGATTATTATCATTAGTGTTGTTGTATTTATCATCTTTATTATTATCATTATAATGATGATAATGATTGTGATAATGATGATTACGATGATGATGATTATGATTATTGCATGATTATTATCATTAGTGTTGTTGTATTTATCATCATTATTATTATCATTATAATGATGATAATGATTGTGATAATGATGATTATGATGATGATTGTTTTTGTCATTATTAGTGATACTAATGTAGTACTAATGTAGTGCCTACCAAACTCTTAAGCACATTTTTTTTATGCTTGACATGGGTGTGTGATATTCTTCTGTCACAAAGGAAAGACATGCCAGTGCCAGTGCCACGCTGCAAAACCTGAAGCCAGCCCTCGTCAGTCGGCATCAACAACCATCACCAGCTCGGCTGTTGCTGCTGCTGCTGCTGCTGCTGCTGCAGCCACAGATTTTGCTGAAGCTGCTGCACCTGTTGGTGCTGTTTCTGGTGCCAGCTGTGTTGCCGTGTCTGGGGACTCTGGAACGGGAAAGCCTGCGTTGGGGCACACGCCGGGTGGTGGTGATGTTTCTGTCGGTGAGAGAAGAGGGTTGTGTGTTGTGTTGTGTGTTTGTCATTTTGTGTGTTCTGTGAATGTGTTTTGTTGTGTTTGGGAGAAGAGGATTGTGTTGTGTATGTTGTGTTGTTTGTTTGTCATTGCGTGTGTTGTATGTGCATTGTTGTGTTCAGTTCAGTTCAGTTACTCATGGCGGCGTCTCTGTGTTCGGACAAACCTATATACACCACACCACATCTGCTAAGCAGATGTCTGACTAGTAGCGTAGCCCAGTGCACGTAGTGTGTTGTGCAATGTGTGTTAGTGTGTAATGTTTGTCAGTGTTGTGTGTTTAAATTTGCGTAATGTTGTGCGTATGTCATTGTATGTGTATGCGTCCTATGTGTATTAGTATATATGTGTGTGGTTTTTGTGTGTTCATATGTGTGTAGTGTTGTGTTTGTATGAGTTACACATGATGTTTTTGCAAGTATGTGGAAAACAAGTCTGATGAAGGATGGTGTAAGAGAATATTTTTGTGAACATTTAAAAAAAAAAAATTAATTAAAAATCATGTTACCAGCTGACGTGTCAAAGTGTTTGGCATAGGTAACAGATGATTGTGAGGATGTGTGTTTGTTCCCCTGCAGAGGCAAGTGTTAAAGTGGAACCTTTCAGCTTGTGGCAGGATCCTACCCAGAGTTGTGTGTGTGGTGGATTTTTGTGGGGAGACTGGGGCCACACTTTAAAGTATAATCCAGATGCATCTTTGTGAACAGCGCTCATATTTCCAGATGAACATTGCAGGTGTCTGTAGTTGCCAGAAGGGTATTTCATGAAGGTTGCTTAGAGGCAGCCTTATTGCATAGTCCCAAAACCTTAACCTAAGTAGACCTCTGAAGCTGCAGCATTATCATTCTCATCCTCAGTTTCAGTTTCTCAAGGAGGCGTCACTGCATTCGGACAAATCCATATATGATACACTACATCAGTTAGACAGATGCCTGACCAGCAGCATAACCTAATGCGCTTAGTCAGGCCTTGAGTGCATGCATATGTATTTGTGTGCCTATCAGAGTGAATTTCTTTTAAGGAATGGTGCCAGAGGACAACACTCTTGTTGCCATTGGTTCTTTTTCAGTGCTCCAAGTGCTTGCTGCGCATGGTTCTTGGTTTATTGTCTCGTCTGAATGACTAGACTGGAGTGATAGCCTAGAGGTAACGCGTCCGCCTAGGAAGCGAGAGAATCTGAGCGCGCTGGTTCGAATCACGGCTCAGCCGCCGATATTTTCTCCCCCTCCACTAGACCTTGAGTGGTGGTCTGGACGCTAGTCATTCGGATGAGACGATAAACCGAGGTCCCGTCTCCAGCATGCACCTAGCGGACGTAAAAGAACCCACGGCAACTAAAGGGTTGTTCCTGGCAAAATTCTGTAGAAAAGTCCCCTTCGATAGGAAAAACAAATAAAACTGCACGCAGGAAAAAATACAAAAAAATGGGTGGTGCTGTAGTGTAGCGACGCACTCTCCCTGAGGAGAGCAGCCCGAATTTCACACAGAGAAATCTGTTGTGATAAAAAGAAATGCAAATACAAATAGACGCTCACTTTGATTTTTCAGTCAAACTTGGAGAAAGGGCGAGAGAGGGATTCAAACCCACACCCTCATGGACTCTGTATTAGTGGATGAAGGTCTTAACCATTCTGCCACCTTCCTCTAATTCTCATTCCCGTTGAAAGAACAATTGCCCCAGATTCCTTTCCTGTCTTGCTCTCAAGATGGCTTCAGTTTTCCTGTGAAGAGGTCCTGTCAAGGTCTTCAGTGTCATCTGATTCTAAGGAATGTTATATAAAGGACATGGTGGCAGTCTTAAATTTTGGGGATGCTCACTCAACTAAGCGATAATTGTAGTCGGGAGAGGGCTTAGAAGGGGTGTTCTGCATGTGTTGAATCTGAACAGGCACTGTTGAACACCTCTGAAGGGACTCCACAGCCGTGTTGGGTCTCCTCTGGTTTGTGGCCTCCTGGCGATCTAGCATTCATTGCTCCTGTTGGACTGTTGACACTGAGACTGTTGTGTACTAACAGTTGCAATTATGTCTGGAGGATTTGGTATGAGTTGTGTGAGAGTAACGTCTACAGCAAAAAGAAAATCTTAATCAGGTCTCACATCCATTTTTATCCTTTTTATTTCATTTATTATTCTTAATTTTGTGTCCCTATACTTATTGCATTTTCTCCATAACTGACTGTTACGACTGTATGTTGCAGTCAGTGCTGCATTCATTACGCCAAAGAAGAAATAAAAGTTGTTGGCTTCTGTTCCAGTGATCGATGGTGATTCTGACGAGGATTTCAGACCCCTGAAAAAATTCAGAGGAGATCTAGATAAATCGAGTGTGAGTATCTGTGTGCCTTTGTGCTTGGCACAAAAGTGTTCTGGCAATAACAAAACAGAACTTGGGTTAGTTGAACTGTCAAATTGAAATGCATATTTTTCAGTATTTGTGTCTGTGTGTGGGGGGAATGAGGTTGGTTGGTGTGTGTGTGTGTTCCCTACTTGTGATTGGGTTTCAGTGTAATGTCTATCCATTTCAAATGATTTTGACATCATCAACCAGTGTTGAAGAAGCCAAAAATATACAGCATTTTCAAGCACATGGTTACCGACATAATGTTAATTCTGGAATGTTATAATTGTCACGGATAGACATCTGTGACAATGGGGTACAGCATTGACCTGTGATGTTATGCTTGGGGTATGTACAGTATTGTCCTGTGATGTTATGCTTGGGGTGTGTACAGTATTGTCCTGTGATGTTATACTTGGTGTACAGCATTGTCCTGTGATGTTATGCTTGGGGTATGTACAGCATTGTCCTGTGATGTTATGCTTGGGGTATGTACAGTATTGTCCTGTGATGTTATGCTTGGGGTATGTACAGCATTGTCCTGTGATGTTATGCTTGGGGTATGTACAGCATTGTCCTGTGATGTTATGCTTGGGGTAAAGCATTGTCCTGTGATGTTATGCTTGGGGTAAAGCATTGTCCTGTGATGTTATGCTTGGGGTATGTACAGCATTGTCCTATGATGTTATGCTTGGGGTATGTACAGCATTGTCCTGTGATGTTATGCTTGGGGTATGTACAGCATTGTCCTGTGATGTTATACTTGGGGTATGTACAGCATTGTCCTGTGATGTTATACTTGGGGTACAGCATTGTCCTGTGATGTTATCACCAAACCTGGAATTCACTGCTTGGCAGCACACTGTGCGCGACCAGTGAAAACTTCAAACACACACACACGGTCATCATGGTGCATCGTCTGCATTGCTTCTCTGTTCCAGACCGGGACACGGAAGAAGAAGGCGCGAGTCTCCATTGAGTACGAAGACACCCCTCCCTCATCCCCTGCCCCCACCATCCCCAACCCCACCACCACCGCTACCGGTCACGATGCTGGACAACCTGCTCATGCGGCCCATGAGGGGATAACTGCGAGTGCATCGGATGTCAGCAGGAATGGCGGCCCTTTGTCCAGCGCCACCACCACTACCACCACCACCCCTTGCTCACAGTGCTGCTGTGCCGCTGTGCCGCAGAAAGGGGCATCAAGAAAGTGAGTGAAACTGCATAATTCTTCTTCTTATTATTCTTATTATAGATACTTACATACACTTGTCTTTGTCAGAGAACTGGGCACCGAGAAAGTGAGAAAAAAAAAAAAGAAAAAAAAAAGAAGAGTTGAAACTGCAGAATTCGTCTTCTTCTTCTTCTTCTTGATACTTATATAGCACCTGGTCTTTGTCAGAGAAGAGGGCACCAAGAAAGTGAGTGAAACTGCATAATTGTGTTAATTATACTTATTATTGATACTTATATAGCACCAGTCTTTGTCAGAGAAGGCTGCACCAAGAAAATGAGTGAAACTGCATTATCATCATCATCGTCGTCATCATTATCGTCATGGTCGTGGTGGTGGTTGTGGTTGTCGTTGTGGTCGTCGTCATCGTCGTGGTCATCATCATCGTCGTGGTCGTCATCGTCGTGGTCGTCGTCATCGTCATGGTCGTGATCGTCGTTGTGGTCGTGGTCGTCGTCGTCGATGTTTATACAGCACCTGTCTTTGTCAGAGACCAAGCCTCCTAGTGCTTTACAAACGCTGGAGTGATTTTCACAGTGGGATACCTTCCTGGGTAGAGCCGACTGACAGCTGCCTTTAGGTGCTCATCATTGATTTCCTGTGTCATTCAGTCAGGCTTCTGTCAAGCGGGTGCACACACATGTATATATTGGAGTGGGTTTTTCTTTAGAATTTTGCCAAGGACAACTCTTTTGTGTCGCCGTGGGTTCTTTTGTGTGCACTATTGAGGAAGAAGGCGGTTCAGTAAGGAGGGAAACACCTGCAAGGGAATGGAACATAACAGCACACAGAACATCAGGACTTTAAAGAGCATTGTTCAGCTTAAAAGGAGGTCGTCAAAGTGGTGTAGGAGGCTGACAATGTATTGGATTGTACAGTGTTGTGTTGTATGACTTTGTGTTATAACAGATTTCACTGTGTGAAATCTGTATTACTGTGTGTTTGATGTTGATGAATTTGCTAGTCTTCAGTAATTTACTGTGTTCTTTGTGTGAGGCTTCATTGATAAAAGCAGTTTGTACTTTGTTTGGTTCACTTTTTTTTTTTTAATCGTTTGTTTCTTTGTTCACCTATTATATATTTATTTATTTCATTTATTTCTGTGCAGGGTTCCCAAGATCTACTTTGGCACCAGAACTCACAAGCAAGTAGCTCAGATTGTCAGAGAGCTACGCAAGACAGCTTATCACGATGTTTTGTAAGTGGCCTGCAGTTATGTGGCTTAGATTTGTCAGCAGAAAAAAAGTACATCTGTCATAAAGACTAGAATGTTTTGGTATCACATACAGACCTGCCAGTTGCTACATTTCAAGCACAGCCTGCTATGTCAAGCTTCAGAATGCAATTAATGCTTACAGTAAAAATGCTACACCCAAGAAGTTAAAATCAGTCAGTGATTAGCTCACTCTGGATGATGGACCCCAGTCAAGGCCTCTGTTTACAACTGTTTCAGATAAAGAGGCCCGATCAGGGCTTTATAAAGTTTTGAATTTTTGGAGTGGCATCTAATTTGCATAATGATGGAGTCTCCCGTCAGTCTGACGGATGAGTAGGCAGGCAGGCTTATCTGTCGGTGTGTGTCCTCATATGGGAGAAGAGGCCAATTCTGGATGCGCAGCACTTCCCACAGGTGTTGCAAGGGAAAACGTCTCCAGAAGTTGAGCCCTGCTTCCTTCGCTCACGCTTCTCCTTAATGGCTAGCGTTGTTTTTCTTTATGCCACTAGAGCACAGCATCCTCCAGCGAGAGCGGTCAAGGGCATCAGTTTCCCAGGAAGCGATGTCTATGTCACAGGCTTTGAGGTTTGTCTTCAAGGTGTCGTTGAAGCGCTTGCAGGGTCTTCTAAGTTCACGGTGGCCTCCCTTCAGCTGGCCATACAAAAGCATCTTCGGGATCCTGCTGTCTGTCATGTGGACAATGTGTCCTGTCCAGCATAGCTGGCACTGAATCAGCAGGCTTTCGATGCTGGGCAGGCTGCTCCTCTCTAGGACCTGCATAATGACTTTATAGGCTAAGAATGTCTTGAGTGACTTTCCGCTCTCCACTTCTGCTAGTAGATGCTGACTGCGTTGCAGTGCTCACATTCAGGAGAGTAATTTTCTAGGTGACTGGTGAAGTCAAGTATACCATGCAGAGCACTTTATTTTGATCATCATGACATTGCACTGAAATTTGTCTGGACCTTATTTCAAGGCCACGTTGTTTGACGCAGATTTTATGTTTGTATTTATTATGTCTGTATGTGTGTGGGGGTGGGAAGGGGGTTGGGGGGGTTGGGGGTGGGGGAGATAGAGAAACAGGGAGAATGTGTTTATTTGGTTGTATTGAGAGCCAGTGATATATAACTGACTCAAGCTGAGAAATAAGAGGATAAATAAGAGATCGAGCAGTACCACAGTATTTATTTGAATATTTAATCTTTAGCTTTTGAAAAAAATTGTCAGAATTGTTTCTATTATCCTGCTTTTGAAAGCATCATGATTTTGTGAATGTTTCAGAATGACGATTTTGGGCAGTCGAGAACACACTTGCATTCACCCTCAGGTGTCTAAGTCTGCAAATAAAAATGAGGGATGTGAGCAGCTTATGAAGGTGTGTTCGTGACAAAATATACATGACACCATTGTTTATTCTGTGAATTAATAATAATAATAATAATGGATGCTTATATAGCACACTATCCCGAAATCTGCTCTAGGTGCTTTACAAAAATGCTTTTGTTAACATGAAACATTACAGCTATGTTACATATGCACACCAAAATGTGACTACACACACACACACACACACACACACACACACACACACATTGCATACATACATTTTAACATACATGTGTATCTAACAGCTACCCTAACACATACGCACACATAGGCAGGCACAAACTTTCATAAACACACACATTGGTGCATATTGAATCTCTGATTGAAAACAGAACAAGAGGACTGGATTTTCCAAAGGATATCAAGAACTGAAAAAAAATAATGAATGATATCATTTTTATGTATACTTCTACTATATGTTGTCAACAACAAAAAAAAAAAAAAAAAAAAAAGAGAGAGAGAGAGAAAAAATATATGAATGCTTCCACAGACTGATTGATACATAAACATTTCAATGAAATACGACTTTACAGTTCAGTTGTGTGCAAGCTGATTATGTGATGCAACAAACATACAACTTGATAGAATAACTGTGTTTGCTGATTAAAAGTTACAACAATACTGTGCATACTGATTATGATTTGCAACAATGACTTGACGATGACTGCGTGCATGCTGAGTGAAAGCTACATCAAGTGAGCAGCACACAACTTGACAGAATAATTGTGCACGCTGACAAAAAGCCGCAACAGTGCTCGACTTGATAGAATAATTGTGCACGCTGACAAAAAGCCGCAACAGTGCTCGACTTGATAGAATAATTGTGCACGCTGACAGAAAGCCGCGACAATGTTCGACTTGATAGAATGATTGTGCATGCTGATTACGTGATGCTACAGTGTACAGCTGACTGTGTACATGTTGATTAAAAGTTGTGACAATGTAGAACTTGATAGCGAAGGGCGCAATAGCCGAGTGGTTAAAGCGTTGGACTGTCAATCTGAGGGTCCCGGGTTCGAATCACGGTGACGGCGCCTGGTCGGTAAAGGGTGGAGATTTTTACAATCTCCCAGGTCAACATATGTGCAGACCTGCTTGTGCCTTAACCCCCTTCGTGTGTATATGCTAGCAGAATATCAAATACGCATGTTAAAGATCCTGTAATCCATGTCAGCGTTCGGTGGGTTATGGAAACAAGAACATACCCAGCATGCACACCCCCGAAAACGGAGTATGGCTGCCTACATGGCAGGGTAAAAACGGTCATACACGTAAAAGCCCACTCGTGTGCATACAAGTGAACGTGGGAGTTGCAGCCCACGAATGCAGAAGAAGAAGAAGAAGAAGAACTTGATAGCATAGTCTGTAATCATAATTTGTGTGAATGATGTGAGAGACACCGTGGCAGAATCAGCAAAGCATTGGATTTCTGATCCACAGTTCACCAGTGATACGGGGTTTGAGGCCCCCCGTTTCAACCTGAAGTTGTGTCGTTGGGCAAAGCTCTTTATTCTGATTTTCCTCACTCCACCTGGGTATGAAGACCTGGTTTGGGAAGGTGAAAGAGGTGGAAGGGGAGAGAAGATAGAGGGCCCTTGCCTTCCTGTGCCGTGCCCAAGACGAGTGATAGCCTAGAGGTAACGCGTCCGCCTAGGATGTGAGAGAATCTGGGCGCGCTGGTTCGAATCACGGCTCAGCCGCTGATATTTTCTCCCCCTCCACTAGACCTTGAGTAGTGGTCTGGACGCTAGTCATTCGGATGAGACGATAAACCGAGGTCCTGTGTGCAGCATGCACTTAGCGCACGTAAAAGAACCCACGGCAACAAAAGGGTTGTTCCTGGCAAAATTCTGTAGAAAAATCCACTTCAGTAGGGAAAAAAAAAACCCCAAAAAACTGCATGCAGGAAAAAGTACAAAAAAAAAAAAGGGGTTGGCGGTGTCATGTAGCGATGCACTCTCCCTGGGGAGAGCAGCCCAAATTTCACACAGAGAAATCTGTTGTGATAAAAAGAGAAATACAATACAATACAATACAATACAATACAGGTCACTGTCCCGATGGCCATAAAAGGCTGTGGGGCCTCTAACCTTTAACCTGACCCTGTGAGCAGGACGATGGGTGTCGCTTCAAGGACCGCGTGATGAAGTACCAGACGCAGGCAGCCATCAGGAGCATAGGACTCCACACGGCTTGGGACCTGGAGGACCTGATAGACGTTTTGAAGAAGAAAAAGGCAAGTTCTGAAAATATATACATATAATATATATCACTTACAAGGTACACAACTTGAAGCGTAGCATATTCAGGATTAAAAGGCTATGTCAGTCTAGAGGAAAAGCTAATTTGTGTTTGGTGTAAGTGACAAGTTTGGGGCTCCCTTTTTGAGGAAGTGTCTGGGTTTGTGCCATTGTACTTTTGATTTGCCCGTGCACTAGTTGAATCGGTAGCATAAGCATAAACAGCATTGACTTGGAGTCATGTGCCTTGTAAATGAAGAGAGTTACCACTGTTCATTGTTCAATCAGTTTCTCTTCTTGCCTCATTGCTGTATATCCAAGCAAACGACATGTCTTTTATCCCATCAGTCATTTGATATTCCCAGTTATCAATGTATTCAGCTCAAGTACGTACAACTGCATTGTAAACTAGATACATTCTGATCTGCATTTGCTTTTTTTTTTCCTGACATTGTTGATGTAGTGGAGTGATGACCTAGAGGTAACGCGTCCGCCAAGGAAGCGAAAGAATCTGAGCACGATGGATCGAATCACGGTTCAGCCGCCGATATTTTCTCCCCCTCCACTAGACCTTGAGTGGTGGTCTGGACGCTAGTCATTCGGATGAGACGATAAACCGAGGTCCCGTGTGCAGCATGCACTTAGCACACGTAAAAGAACCCATGGCAACAAAAGGGTTGTTCCTGGCAAAATTCTGTAGAAAAATCCACTTCGATAGGAAAAACAAATAAAACTGCATGCAGGAAAAAATACAAAAAAATGGGTGGCGCTGTAGTATAGCGACACGCTCTCCCTGGGGAGAGCAGCCCAAATTTCACACAGAGAAATCTGTTGTGATAAAAAGAGAAACACAATACAATACAATACAATACAATACAATACAAGGTACCCACTGTTGTATTCCATCAATCATTAGACATTCCCAGCTACCGGTGGAATGGACGTATGGATTGTATGTTTCCACTCATTTCAGGCATGCCCATACTTTGTGTCGCGTGGAATCAAGGAGCAGTCGGACCTGATCATCTGCCCCTACAACTACCTTGTGGACCCCCTGATCAGAGACAGCGTGAGTGATGGCATGACTTAGTTGTACAGTTTTAGGTCACTCCTTACCGGGCCATTTGTAAGCATGTGATCCTCTGTATGCTGGGGGAGAGAGAGACAGAGAGAGAGAGAAAGAGACCGGGCCATTTGTAAGCATGTGTTCCTCTGTATGCTGGGAGAGACAGAGACGGAGAGACACACAGAGAGAGAGACTGGGCCATTTGTAAGCACATGGGGGGAGGGGGAGGCATGGTTAAGCGATGCTGAATTTCCCTGTAAACAGCAGTGTATACAGGCAATGTCATCAGCAGTACTGATAACCAAAGGCGCTTTCTTGCACATGCACTTCCATTTCTTACAATGATTAAAAAAAAACAAAAAAAACCAAGAGAGGCAAGGCCTTCAAGACTCACTTGTGATACACTGAAAAAAAAGAATCCAAGCTTTTTATGTGTTGTGTATATTTTCAAAATGTAATGTTTAAGATGAGAAAGATCAGTTTAAAGCAAATTAAGTCCCCTAGCATTAATTACAGAGTAATTTCCCTTTTTTGCTATCTGCACCAAAACGTTTGCAAAATAAATAAAACTTCCATGCTTAGCAAAAGAAGTTCCTGTTTGAAAAAAAAAGAAGATAATAATGACTGCTCTTGTTGTTGGGTCAGAATATCAGATCAAAGTGCCAAGTTTAGAGAATACAAAAAATATAAATATAACAGTAAATGCAGTTTGCATGTAATTAGGCTTCATTTTTTATTTTTTTGTGCCCATCCCAGAGGTGCAATATTGTTTTAAACAAGATGACTGGAAAGAACTGAATTTTTCCTATTTTTATGCCTAATTTGGTGTCAACTGACAAAGTATGTGCAGAGAAAATGTCAATGTTAAAGTTTACCACGGACACACAGACACACGGACACACACACGCACACACACAGACAACCGAACACCGGGTTAAAACATAGACTCACTTTGTTTACACAAGTGAGTCAAAAATTCAGCTATTGTTTGTAAACTGCCGATATGACAACATTTTTGGCTGAAACATCCATTTTTCAAACGCATTTTTCATGTGGTTCATGGTGCATGTGTGCCTGAAATAGCCATTAGTGTGTTTAATGAAAGGCTAGCGGTAGACGAGACTAGGCCTCTTGATTCCGGCCTCTGGAATCGTCCAGAATCGGCCTCTTCTCCCATATGAGGACACACACAGACAGATAAGCCTGCCTGCCTACTCATCCGTCGGTCCGACGGGAGACTCCATCATGAGTGGTAGACTATATACAGCTTGCATGATTTAAATCATCTCTCAGTTTTTTTTCAGAACATTATGAAACTTGACCTTTTATTAAGTGGTCCTTAACTTTTTTTGAAGTCTGTAGTTTTGCAACTACTGGAAGAAGACCCACATGCTCTTGTACACTCCAAAGGACTCCAGGGAGGATTAACAATTAGACAACCAATACTCTCAGAACACAGTCAATAAAGCCTTCAGGAATTAAATATATTGATGTTGATCAGACTTGAAAATTGCATCATATTACTCTTTCGTCAAAACAGATTTCTCTTTATGAAATTCAGACTGCTCTCCTCAGGGACAGAATGTCGCTTTAGTGCAGCATTACCCATATTTAAAAAAAAAAAAAAAAAAAAAAAATTCCTGCCTGCAAGTGTATTTGTTTTCCAAAAAGGAGGGTTTTTGGACAGAAATTTTGCCAGGGACAACCTTTTTGTTGCTGTGGGTTCTTGTACATGCGCTAAGTGCATTCTATATGCGGGATCTCAAGTTTATTGCCTCATCCAAATGACTAGCATCCAGACCCATCACTCAAGGTCTGGTGGAGGGGGAGGAGAAAATACTACCGAGTGTGGGATTTGAAGACTTAATGATGTATCCATTTATTTGTTTGTGCTCTTTCTTTTTCTTCCTCAAGGCCTGACCAAGTACGTTGTGTTACGCTGCTGTTCAGGCATCTGCTTAGCAGATGTGTAGCTTATATGGATTTGTCCAAACGCAGTGACGCCTCCTTGATTAACTGAACTGAGGGGTTCGATCCTGTGCGCTCAGTATTCTGTCGCTTCCTAGAGGGGGCGCTTTACCACGCGTTACCACTGATGCTGACTTTGTTGTTGCAGATGGAGATCAACTTGAAGGGTCAGATAGTGTTGCTGGATGAGGCTCACAACATTGAGGACTTTGTTCGCGAGGCAGCCAGCCAGACCCTCAGTCAAGAACAGATCCGGAAAGCTTTGACTGACATGGATGGGCTCAGTAAGAATCAGTTTTCTTTCTTTTTTTTTCCTTTTTTTTGTTACCGCCTGATCATTCGCACTGTTTCAGTGGCACTACTAATCCCTTGCCGCTTATTTTGAGTAACTCCCAAACATGGCCACTCCCGGGTTTGTCTGTTCCAGTCCCAGCGTCGGCAGTACACAGATAACTATCGATGTTAGGTCGCTTGGAGGCCACACACCATAGGAGACCCTACATTGCTGAGTTTTCTTTCTGTTTTTTTTTGTTTTTTTTTTCTGTGATTCGTCTGTATGCATGGGTGTCTGTTTTTTTGTGACTTTCTGTGCACATCGTGTTTGCCTGTGTGTGTGAACAATGTCTTGTTCCTGTCTGTGTGTTTCTTTATGTTTGATAAAGTAGAGAAGCTTTTGTTCTGCTTAAATTACTCAACTATGAATTCAAGCAGAGAAGTTTTTGTGATGCTTAGATATCTCAACAATGGATTAAGCATCAAGGTTCTGTTGTGCTCCATATCTACACAATGGATTAACAGAAGATACAGCAGAGAGGCTTTTGATATGCTCCATGTATCCACAGTGTGTTAACTCACTCAGTACGGCCAGCCCTCTCTTCTCCTCTACACAGACCCCTCGGATGTCCAGTGGGTGTCTCAATGACCCAACCTTTAGCTTCCGTCGTCAGAATTGTGGTATTCTTTGTCAGCATTCACCTCTTCAGTATAAGAGCCTTCCACTTGCAATATTTTGATGATGGTAATTGGGGTGAAACGCTGTTAACGTCGTCTCTTTCGCCGTTCGTATGGAGAGAGTTAAAGGATTTAGCAGAGAAGTTTCTGCTGCGCTCTGTATCTTCAGAAAGGATTAAAACTGGATTAAGGAGAGAAGCTTTTTTTCATGCTCTGTATCTCTGCAATGGATAAAACCAAAGCATTGAGCAGAGAAGATTCTGCTGTGCTCAGTATGTTCACAGTGGGCTAAAACAATGGATTACGCAGAGAAGCTTTGGTTTTGCTCTGTTTTCTCCACAATGGGTGATGGTTGAAATAACCGGAACTTATATTGTGTGTGACTGCGTGCATACTTGTGGGTGTTTTTTTTATTTTTTTTTATTTTTAAGGAACACTTTTTTTGACATT
Organism: Babylonia areolata; assembly: GCF_041734735.1. Lineage (NCBI taxonomy): Eukaryota > Metazoa > Mollusca > Gastropoda > Neogastropoda > Buccinidae > Babylonia > Babylonia areolata. The sequence continues at coordinate 4,672,656 of NC_134904.1, read as the reverse complement.
TAACATTATATAAGTAGATATGTTCACACGTACAAAGCGAAATAAAGGAGAATTTAAAACAGATATGCGAAAGATACACACAAGCATTGTCATCATCAATATCATCAACATAAATATACAGAGAGGTATGTTTTCACTTCCTATTCCCTGATACCGTGTTCCACTTTTTTCTCTTGCTCCCCTATCAGTTACAGTTGTGTTTTGTGTTTAATTTTTGCAGACACATTTATGAGTCCATTGTTTTCCTTATTTTACAGTCAGAATTTGAAGTGTGTATGTATGTGTGTGGGTGTTCTGAATATTTGTGTGCAGTTGAACATACATTTATGTGTATCACTATTTTCATAAGATCAGATGCATAGTCATGTGTTTAGGGTATTTATCTGTTGATTTTATTCTACTTTCTGAATAAAAGATTCTTAGGTTTGTATTACATTGTATTACTTGTTTTTATCATTCATCTTTCATGTTTTGGTGGTGGTGGTGTTTGTTAGAAATGTAAATATTATTTGCAGAAAAATGATAAGAAAGAAGAACAGAAAATTGGAGGGAGGGGGTGGGGTGGGGGGGGGGGTGGGGGGCGTTGAGATTACTGATGCAGAGGTAAAAAATCAAAATATCTTTTATTCTTTTCCAGTCGAGAAGGGACAGAAGATTGCAGACATTTCCAAGTTGAGGCAGATGGTAAGTGCACCTGGTCGTCTCATTTACTTTAGCCACGTTACCTGAAGAACTGAGATTGCCTGAAGTATCTGTTTTTCTTTACAGTTTGATCAGACATTAGCGTCACTACACTTTCATCAGTTGCCAAGGCTGAAGTTTGTGGATATGTTGTTGTCATATGTGAAACATGAAAATCTGTTAGTATTTGTGTTACCTCGAGTAAATTTGTGTGTTTGAGTGTTAGCCTAGAGGTAACTCGTCCGCTCAGGAAGCGAGAGGATCTGAGCGCACTGGTTCAAATTACTCCGGCAGTTGCCAGTATTTTCTCCCCCTCCACTAGACCTTGAGTGGTGGTCTGGACGTTTGTCATTCGGATTAGACGATAAACTGAGGTCCTGTGTGCAGCATACTTTTAGCGCATGTGAAAGAACCCACGGCAACAAAAGGGTTGTCCCTGGCAAAATTATGTAGAAAAATCCACATTGATTGGAAAACAAATAGAATTGCAAGCAGAATGTGTGTGTGTGTGTGTCTATATATATATATATATATATATATATGTATGTGTGTGTGTGTGTGTGTAAAAAGGGTGGCGCTGTCAGTGTAGCGGCGTGCTCTCCTTGGGGAGAGCAGCCTGAATTTCACACAGAGAAATCTGTTCTGACAAAAAGAGTTATACAAATACAAGTACAGATGTGTTATCGTATTGTAGCAGACAAAGCCAAGAGGGCGACCGTAGTTACATGACTTGAGGGCTTAGAACATGCACAGAACAGACCAACAGCGTCTTCCTATCAACTGTAAACAGCATCATCTGGTTGATTGCTTTATTAAAGAACTTTGACGTTCTGGTCGTATCAGTACCCTTAGTGTCTGACCTGAAGTGTGGATCGGTCATGATATAGTGTGTTTGTATTTCTATTTCTTTTTATCACAACAGATTTCTCTGCATGAAATTCGGGCTGCTCTCCCCAGGGAGAGCGCGTCGCTACACAACAGCGCCACCCATTTTTTTTTGTATTTTTTCCTGCGTGCAGTTTTATTTGTTTTTCCTATGAAAGTGGATTTTTCTACAGAATTTTGCCAGGAACAACCCTTTTGTTGCCGTGGGTTCTTTTACATGCGCTAAGTGCATGCTGCACACGGGACCTCGGTTTATCGTCTCATCCGAATGACCAGCGTTCAGACCACCACTCAAGGTCCAGTGGAGGGGGAGAAAATATTGCGGCTGAGCTGTGATTCAAACCAGTGTGCTCGGATTCTCTCGCTTCCTAGGCGGACGCGTTACCTCTAGGCCATCACTCCGCTTATGTGTAAGCTTTGCCATAGTCATTAATGTCATTGTATCATGGGTTTAGGGATTTATACATGGCCATTGTTATTATTGTCAACACTACTGATATTATTTAACCCGAAAATGAGAACATTCGTCTTTTGTCAACGGCTGTTGACAAACTGAGGTAAGATCCAGGTCACAGGTCAGGATGCTGGTCACCATTCTTTATCTGGACTTTTTCCTTGTGGGTTTGCATGGGTTTTGATCAGACGAAATCAGTCACACCACTTTAAAGTACACAAGAAGTCGTTCTTGCATTTCAGATTCATGACATGACATGCAATAGCTGTGTGGTTAAAGCATTGGACTTTCAGTCTGAGTGTCCCGGGTTTGAATCTCTGTAACGGCGCCTGGTGGGTAAAGGGTGGAGATTTTTACAATCTCCCATGTCAACATGTCTGCAGACCTGCTTGTGCCTGAACCCCCTTCATGTGCATACGCACGTAGAAGATCAATTACGCATGTTAAAGATCCTTTAATCAGCGTTTGGTGGGTTATGGAAAGAACACACTCAGCATGTACACCCCCGAAAACAGAGTATGGCTGCCTGCATGGCAGAGTAAATAAACAAAACGCTCATACCATGTGAAATGTTATATGTCTGTCTGAGTGTGTGTGTGTGCATGCCTGAAGTCTGATTGAATGAAGCGGGAAACGAATGATGAGCGTCCAATGGCAGCCGTCAGTGGGCTCTACCCAGGTATGCAGCCTGTTGTGCAAATGACCCCGAGTTTGTAAAGCGCTGTGAGCTTGGTCTCCTATCGAGGATAGTCACGATATAAGCATCCATATCGTCGTCATCATCATCTGATTTCACCAAGGCTTAGCAGTCAAAGGAATAAAGCACTGAGTGTCATGTCGTGTCGTGTCGTGTCATGTCGTGTCGTGTTGTATTGTGTCATGTCATGTCGTGTCGTGTTGTGCGCAGTGTCACAGGCTGGACACGTTCATCGAGGACATGTCGTCAACGCTGACGCAGCACGACTTTGAGCAGTCGTACCGCATGTGGAGCGGCTTTGACATCATAGCACAGCTGCGTTCGCTGGGCCTGGGGCCGCAGGACTGCGATTTGTACACAGTGAGTGCTTCTGCTTCGTTCGTGTGGAATCTGTTGCGACAAAAAAGAAAGGAATGCAGTGCAGCAAAATACAGTACAGTTTCACTTTCTCAGAGAAGCGCCACTGCGTTTGGACAAATTCATATATGCTACGCTACATGACATCTACTAGGCAGATGCCTGACCAGCAGCATAACCCAACCCATTGTCACGCCATGAGTACATACATACATACATACACACACACACACACACACACACACACACACACACACACATATATATATATATATATATATATATATATATATATATATATACACACTCACACATACATACATACATATATATATATATACACACACTCACACATACATACATACATACATATATGTATATATATATATATATATATATGTGTGTGTGTGTGTGTGTGTGTTTATATGTATATATATGTATATATATATATGTGTGTGTGTGTGTGTGTGTGCATACCTATCAGAGAGGATTTCTTCCACAGAACTTTGCCAGAGGACAACACCTACGTTTCCATTGGTTCTTTTTCAGTGCACGAAATGCGTGTTGCACATTGGACCAAATGACTAAACGCTCAGTTTGATTTTCCAGTCAAACTAGAGAGAAAGGGCAAGACAAGGATTCGAACCCAGATCCTCACGGACACTGTATTGGCAGACAGGTGTCTTAACTATTCGGGAGGAAGTGAGCTCTTGTTCTTCAGCCAGGACGAATCACATCCAGCTTTTGGGATTTTCGAGAGGCTCCCCTCTGGTCGACGGTACAGAAGTATAAGGACGAAAACCAATCGCCTCGCCAGTAGCTTTTTCCCCAAAGCAGTCAGTGCCCTGTGTCTTGAACAAATCCAGTGTGATAAATAAAATTGTGCAACCAACAACCATCTACCGAAAGATCTAGTCATCAGCCCCATCCACATCTAATATGCAGCTTCTGTTCAAATGTGTGTTTGTGTGTGTGTGTGTGTGTGTGTGTGTGCAGTGCGTGCATGTGTGAATATGCACAAGTTTTTATATTGATATGCACTTGTGTGTATCCTAATTTCTACTGTACCTGTGTTTGTGTATGATTTTCGATTTATGTTCGTATCTTATGTACTATCCCCCCCCCCCCCCCCCCCCCCCCAGTATTCCTTGTGACCCCAGCACTCTTGGTAATAAAGATCTATCTGTTCCATTCATTTATGTGATATCTGTTGTGGCACAAAAGGAATACAGGACAATTCTGTACACAACACAAAACAACACAGCACAATACTACACAATACACAATCATTAGTCAAAACTGTTTCTTTATCTTTCAGGCAGCTGTAGCATCTGTCAAGGCAGCGGAACAGGAGGAGAGGCAGTACACAACAGGTGCAGATATACCCACCTTGAGTTCCGCCACCTGGACCTTGCTGGAGCAGATGTTTCTGGTGCTGAAGTACCTGTACAAGGACAGCATGAAGCATGCTGAGGACTACAGGTAGTTTGAAGAGAGAGGAGGAAGGGTTTTTTTTTGGGGGGGTGGCATGTGAGAAATGGGTTTTGGAGTGGAGTATACCTGCCATCCTGATTTGCATGTATTTGCTCTGGAAATCCAACAAAAAATGTTAACAGGTCACAAAAATTCAAACAAAATATGTGTATTTGTTAGTCATGCACATACTAACACACACACACACAGAGGCACACACAGAGGCGCGCGTACACACGCACGCACACACACACACACACACACACATCATTGATGAGAAAGAGGTGAGTGGGGGAGAGAGAGAGAGTGGTCATGAGTGGTTTATGTCATTTGTAATTTTTTCCTCCATGTAGTAGCACCCTGAGCTCTTAGAAAGTGTGTTATACAAATGTATATGTTATGATAAGTAGTAGTATAAGTTATAAGACATTTTAAAGTCTAAATCAGTTTTCAGAACTGTTTAGTCTGTGCCTAAGTATTCCTGATAGACTGAATGTGATGAACAGATTTCATACATGTTTATTGGACTTGCGTTTACATGTTTGCTGCCTTTGTGTGCGTGGGACTTAACGCTTATTATTTGGTGCCTTTGCGTGTGTGAAAGATAGGTTTCACATGCATATGTTCATGATTAAAAAATAAAGAATTAAAAAAAGAGAGAGAGAGAGAAAGAGAAGGTACATGCATATTTTGCTTTGTTTTCAGAATGTCCATTGTGAAGAGTATTCAGTATGTGTCGGCGAACCTTGTGAGTACAGCTTTTGGGGGGGGCTGTTTTGTACAACTGTATTATGCATGGGCGTGGGGGTGGGGGTGAATGTGTCTTGGAAACTGTTTTAAATGGAATGGTCACCTTTAACACTTTGTATTTGTATTTCTTTTTATCACAACAGATTTCTCTGTGTGAAATTCGGGCTGCTCTCCCCAGGGAGAGCGCGTTGCTATACTACAGCGCCACCCATTTTTTTTTTTTTTTTCCTGCATGCTGTTTTATTTGTTTTTCCTATTGAAGTGGATTTTTCTACAGAATTTTGCCAGGGACAACCCTTTTGTTGCTGTGGGTTCTTTTACATGCGCTAAGTGCATGCTGCACACGGGACCACCACTCAAGGTCTCATGGAGGGGGAGAAAATATCGGTGGCTGAGCCGTGATTCGAACCAGCGCGCTCAGATTCTCTCACTTCCTAGGCGGATGTGTTACCTGTAGGCCACCACTCCACTTTGTACCCTGAGTACCGATTTATCTGTAACTCATGGTCACTTACCTTGCACAGTGTACGGATATTTCTGTACTGCAGGAGGCATGTTCAATTCTGCTTTCTTAACTCACTCAGTACGGCCAGTCCTCTCTTCTCCTCTACACAGACCCCTCGGATGTCCAGTGGGTGTTTGAATGACCCAACCTTTAGCTTTCGTCGTCAGAACTGTGGTATTCTTTGTCAACATTCACCTCTTCAGTATAAGAGCGTTCCGCTTGCAGTATTTTGATGATGGTAATTGGGATGAAACGCTGTTAACGTCGTCTCTTTCGCCGTTCGTATGGAGAGAGTTAACCTGTTGTGTTATCACTTGGTGCCTTTAGCTTGTTGGTTTTAGGGTCCACATTGTTCTGTGATGTTTTCAGTGGGATTGTCTTGAGCGTCTTGAGTGTGTGGAGGAGGGGGGTAGAGGAGGTGCAGGGTAATGTGTGTGGTGTGTGTGTGTGTGTGTGTGTTGGAGCTCATGTACGTTTATATGTATTTGACTGTGCTTTCATATCTGTGAAACTGCATGTTTGGTGCATATCTGTTATGCATGTGTGGGGGTATGTGTGAATGTGTGTCTTCATGTTTTACATTTATTTGCTTATTTATCATCATTGTTGTCTTATTTATTTATTATTATTATTATTTTATTATTATTATTATTACTACTACTACCTTTTTCTATATTATAATTATTGTTTATTTATTTATTTATTTATTTATGTAAGCTTATCTATTATTTATTCACCTTTTTTTTTTTCTCTCAAGGCCTGACTAAGCACGTTGGGTTACGCTGCTGGTCAGGCATCTGCTTGGCAGATGTGGTGTAGCGTATATGGTTTTGTCCGAACGCAGTGACGCCTCCTTGAGCTACTGAAACTGTCTTGAGCATTTTTGTTCTTTCTTTCTTTAACATCATTTTACACTTTAAGTAATATTAGACATGTAGTGTGTGTGTGTGTGTGTGTGTGCATGTTTACATGCATACACGCTTGTTAGTGTGTTTGTATGAAGAAGAGCAGAATGTTTAAAGAAACATATCCTGTAAATTCTAAATTGCAACATCATTTGACAACTCAGTTGAACATGTTTTTATTGTGTGTGTGCGTTTTGTGTATGAAGTATGGCTTGACAGTGCACTCAGCTGTTGTAGGGCTGGTCCACAGAAACTGCAGTGCAGCTGTACTTGGGAATGCATAGGCACAGGTACATAGGAACTTGTATACGAACAACACAATTATTTGGAAATGCATTGGTTGATAGGGGTTTTCTTTTTAAGTTTTTTTTTTTTTCTTTTTTTGTTTTGTTTTGTTGTCTGTTGGTTTTGTAGAAGAATGTTATCATGTTTGGAGAATGCACAATACACGTTTTTAGGACAAATGTACTTGCATTGGAGCTTCATAATCAATCCCTTAACTCCTTGCAAACCTTTTGTCTTTCAGAATGGTTCCTGGCTGAACTCCAGAAAGAATTACGGTAAGCTAGTCTGTGTAAATTTGTTAAATATGATGTGGACTCTCCAAACATAATGTTCAAGAGTGGCTAGTGGAGGCATTCATTTAACCAAAAGAATCCAGAGTTCCACATGAAAAGCTAATTACTTCATCTGGCTTGTTAATGATTTGCAGGATGAATTATTCAGGATGAATTTTTTTTAGTTTTAACTGGCCCTCTCAAACAATGCAACCTTTACTGAATGAAGACCTAAGCCCTAAACAACTTGACCTTCAAGTACTTTTTTTTTTTTTTTTTTGTTCAGTTTATTTCTGTGGTGTTTTTTTTTTTAAAGTATCTAGCAGTGGTGTGCTGATGATAAAGGCTATGGATCTCTATATAGATGTTGATAATAGCTAGACTGGATAAGTGAAAAAAAAGAAGAAATTTGAAATGATTGGTTGATTTTGATTTTTTTTTTTTTTTTTCAGGACGGAAGACTCCAGTGGAGGTGTTCACATTAAACTTCTGGTGCATGAACCCAGCTGTGGTAAGATTGTTTGTTTGTTTGTTTGTTTTCTGAGTGAAACTCATTGATATATTATCCTCTTCAAAAGCTCATAGTACTTTCCCTACCTCTGTGTTTAGTGTCAGAGACATACACACTCATATACTTGGCCATGAGAAAGGTTTGGGGTGGGTTTTTTTTGGCTTTTTTTTTTTTGGACAGGTATCACATATGCAGACATGCACACACAAGCACTCACACACACATGCACATACTAACACACACACACACACACACACACACACAGAGGCACACACAAAGAGGCACACACACACACACACACACACACATGCACACACACACAAAACACAACACAACAACACAACACACACAATTTCAACAATAAAAAACTTTTTCCGTAACATTTTGGAGTGGTTAATACAGTTTTGTGCACTCTCTGCAAGTGGAAATTATTCATCAGTAATGGTGGCCTTGGTGATTTCCAACATCACATTAATCAAGAAGGAAGAATTTAGTGTGTTCCTGAAAATACATGAAAGTATCAGTTTGTTCCGGAGTATTTTAGTACTCGTGTGTTCCTGAAAATACATGAAAGTATCAGTTTGTTCCAGAGTATTTTAGTACTCGTGTGTTCCTGAAAATACATGAAAGTATCAGTTTGTTCCAGAGTATTTTAGTACTTGTGTGTTCCTGAAAATACATGAAAGTATCAGATTGTTCCGGAGTATTTTAGTACTCGTATGTTCCTCTGAAAATGCATGAAAGTATCAGTTTGTTCCAGAGTATTTTAGTAGAGGAGAAGAGAGGACTGGCCGTACTGAGTGAGTTAAATTGCAGCACACACTTGGCACACTGAAAAAGAACCCACGGCAACATAAGTGTTGTCCTCTGGCAAAATTCTGAAGAAGAAATCCACTGCGACAGGTACACATATAGATATGCATGCACCCAAAGCCTGACTCGCGGGTTGGGTTATGCTGCTGGTCAGGCATCTGCCTTGCAGAGGTGGTGGTATCTGTAGGATATGTCCAAGCTCAGTGACGCCTCCTTGAGAAAGTGAGACTGAAAACATCGCACATATATATATATATATATATATATATATATATATATGTATGTATGTATTTGTATTTGTATTTTCTTTTTATCACAACAGATTTCTCTGTGTGAAATTCGGGTTGCTCTCCCCAGGGAGAGCGCGTCGCTACACTAACAGCGCCACCCATTTTTTTTGTAATTTTTCCTGCGTGCAGTTTTATTTGTTTTTTTCCTATCAAAGTGGATTTTTCTACAGAATTTTTCCCAGGGACAACCCTTTTGTTGCCGTGGGTTCTTTTACGTGCGCTGAGTGCATGCTGCACACGGGACCTCGGTTTATCGTCTCATCCGAATGACTAGCAACCAGACCACCACTTAAGGTCTAGTGGAGGGGGAGAAAATTTTGGCGGCTGAGCTGTGATTTGAACCAGCACGCTCAAATTCTCTTGCTTCCTAGGCGGATGCGTTACCTCTAGGCCATCACTCCACATGTGTGTGTATATATATATATATATATATATAATAGTAGCTGTGTGCGTGACGCAGGGCTTTGCAGAGTTGGAGTGCTGTCGCAGCGTGATCCTGACCAGTGGCACCCTGTCCCCGATGAACTCGTTCCAGTCCGAGCTGGGCCAGCCCTTCCCCATCGCTCTGGAGGCCAACCACATCATCAAGGATTCACAGGTAGATAGATAGATAGGTGTGGAGGGGGCCAGTATGTAAGGTTTCTTTTGATTGGCGTTGGTGGGATCACTATCAAGGTGAGTGTTGATTGGCTGTGTCCACCAGGTGTGTGTGGGGGGGTCAGTATGTAAGATGACTGTTGATTGGCTGGGTCCACCAGGTGTAATAGGGTCAGTATGTAATGTGACTGTTGATTGGCTGTGGGTGGAGTCAATATGTAAGGTGACTGTTGATTGGCTGTTCCTACCCAGTTGTAGGTGTAGCCAGTATGTAAGGTGACTTGATTGACTGTGTCCACCAGGTGTTGGTAGGGTCAGTATGTAATGTGACTATTGATTGACTGTGTCCACCAGGTGTGGGTGGGATCAGTATGTAAGATTACTGTTGATTGGCTGTGTCCACACGGTGTGGGTGTGGTCAGTATGTAATGTGACTGTTGATTGGCTGTCCACCAGGTGTGGGTGGGGGCTGTGGGGCAGGGACCAGATGGCACCTCCCTGCAGGCAGTGTATCGCAACATGGAATCGTTCGTGTTCCAGGATTCTTTGGGTCAGCTCATCCTGAGTGTCTGCAAGGTGAGTCTGGGCTTCTGTCTTGATTCTGACGACTTTGTCATGTCCTTTGTCTTGTCGTATACATGTACATGTGGGGTTGTACATATATGACCGTGGGGTTTTTTTGGGGTTTTTTTGCCTTTTCATGTAGGCAGCCATACTTCCATTTCAGGGATGTTCACACTGGGCATGCTTTTGTTTTTGTAACCCACCCAACACTTACATGAATTACAGGATCTTTAACACGTGCATTTGATCTTCTGCATGCATGCTTACATGTAGAGGGTTCAGGCACTAGCAGGTGTACATATCCATTGACCTGTGAGATTGGAAGATTCTCCACAATTTACCCACCAGGTGCCGTGACTTGGATTCCATCCCAGGACCCTCAGATTGAAAGTCCAACAAGCGCTGGACTGTCAGTCTGAGGGTCCCGGGTTCGAATCACGGTGACGGCACCTGGTGGGTAAAGGGTGGAGATTTTTATGATCTCCCAGGTCAACATATGTGCAGACCTGCTAGTGCCTGAACCCCCTCGTGTGTATATGCAAGCAGAAGATCAAATACGCACGTTAAAGATCCTGTAATCCATGTCAGCGTTCAGTGGGTTATGGAAACAAGAACATACCCAGCATGCACACCCCCGAAAACGGAGTATGGCTGCCTACATGGCGGGGTAAAAACAGTCATACATGTAAAAAGCCCACTCGCGTATTTACGAGTGAACGTGGGAGTTGAAGCCCACAAACGCAGAAGAAGAAGAAGAAGAACTTAAAAAAGTAAAACATATTAAGCTGAGTCACGTACGTTTGACATTTTTTGTCATGTTTTTTTTTGGTTTTGTTTTGGTGTTTCAGAAAGTGCCAAAAGGAATTCTGTGTTTTCTGCCATCGTACAAGGTGTTGGAAAGATTGACCAACCGTTGGAAGGTAATTTGTTTCACTTCATGGTTTTGTATACTTGTGTGTTTCGGTGTGTGTGTTACAGTGTGTGTCTGTGTGTGCACTCGTTTTTTTTTTTTGTTTTTGTATTTTTTTGTTCCCGGACTTTCTTGGGTCGACCACCGTTTTATTATGTATATATATAAATTCATTATGACATTCAGAATAGATGGGAAAAAATGTGAACATAAACAATAACAGATGTAAGTGATTATGTTGATATATATATATATATATATATGTATATATATAGTTCATTACACAATCAAACACATGAATCATTTTATGGTTTTTAGTGACAATATATAAAGTCACAGACACAAACACATACACAGAAACATAAGCACACACACACGCACACACACACGCACTAGTTGATTGTTGTTTGTTTTGTGCTTTTGTTCATTTTGTGAGTTTTATGTAAGGTGTGTGCTTCTTCTTCTTTTTTTTTTTTTAGCTGTTCTTTACATTCTGCTGTCCTCTGTTTATTTATTTATTATTGTTATTATTATTACTACTACTACTACCCCTTTTTTATATATTATAATTATTATTTATTTATTACTTATTTATGTACACTTATCTATTATTTATTCACCTTTTTAAAAATTTTTCTTTTTTTTTCTCAAGGCCTGACTAAACGCATTGGGTTACGCTGATGGTCAGGCATCTGCTTGGCAGATGTGGTGTAGCGTATATGGATTTGTCAGAACGCAGTGACGCCTCCTTGAGCTACTGATACTGAAACTGAAACTGTCCTCTGTGTGTTGCCTGTTCGTGATGGGCTTTGAAACATTACCTTCTCTTTTGAAATGATAAACTTTTAAACATTACCGTCTCATTTATAATGGTTGACTTTTAAAGTAACATCAGTCGTCTCTTTTGTAATGATAGACTTTTAAATATATTTCGGAGTATTTTCTGCATTTTTGACTCACTTGTGTAAACAGAGTGAGTCTATGTTTTAACCCGGTGTTCGGTTGTCTGTGTGTGTCTGTGCGTCTGTGTGTCCATGGTAAACTTTAACATTGACATTTTCTCTGCAAATACTTTGTCAGTTGACACCAAATTAGGCATAAAAATAGGAAAAATTCAGTTCTTTCCACTCATCTTGTTTAAAACAATATTGCACCTCTGGGATGGGCACAAAAAAATAAAAAATGAAGCCTAATTATATGCAAACTGCATTTACTGTTATATTTTTTGTATTCTCTAAACTTGGCACTTTGATCTGATATTCTGACTCAACAACAAGAGCAGTCATTATTATCATTTTCTGTTCAAACAGGAACTTCTTTTGCTCAGCATGGAAGTTTTATTTATTTTGCAAACGTTTTGGTGCAGATAGTAAAAAAGGGAAATTACTCTGTAATTAATGCTAGGGGACTTAATTTGCTATAAATGATCTTTCTCATCTTAAACATTACATTTTGAAACTATACTCAATACATAAAAAGCTTGGATTTTTTTTTTAAAGTGTATCACAAGTGAGTCTTGAAGGCCTTGCCTCTCTTGTTCCACATCAGTATGACAGCTGAGGCTGTAAACTCCCTTGTGTTGAATGGGTTCAGCTAAACTGTGATAATAATTACCATAAAATTCGGACGAATAGCCACAACGTTTTCCCTGAACCATGACACCAGCGGCTAAAATAACGACGCGGCTTGTTTGTGGAATTTTCCAATGTTACGGGGTTTTCCCGATGACACACTAAGGTCAAATCAAGTGTTGCCGTCTAAGTCGCTGTGAAAGTGTGCTAGTGTTAACTGTTCACATTTTTACCCTCCAATTTTACACATGGCTTTTATCCACATGAAACATCCAGTTGATCGCCCTTGCTCAGACAACTTCCATCATGCTGAAAATGTAATTCAATGCTTACAATACAGCTTTTAAAGTGAAGGCAATCTGTCAAGTTTCTCACTTTCTGTGCCTAATTTTGAGACGTTTTTGCACTTCGTGTGTGCGTGTAACATTTGTGGCTTATTAGCTTATGTGTGAATAAATTCCCAATTAAAAACAATAAAATGATAGGGGATGTGTCTTGTATAACGATGCGCTCAATAGCCCGATTTTTACGATATCTGTTTACCACATGTATGTGTGTGTCTAAAAAATATGTGTTTTTAAGGAATGTATTTCTTTTTAATCTAAGCATTATTTACTTGATAGTTTTATTGTTTGGTGGATCATGCTTTTTTATTCATTCTGTGAACACATTGGATTGAGCTGTTGTAATGTTTTTATGTTATGTTTATATCTGGCTCGATGATGCAAGGCGCTTGGAGCAGCATGAGTACTGGATATTGTGCCTTAGAAAAATTATGAATTATTATTATTATTATTATTATTATTACCCTGCAGGCAACAGGACTTTGGGCGAGGATGGAGGAACACAAGCACTTGATGTGTGAGCCCCGGCGATCGGATAAAATGGATTTTGAGCAGATCATTTGCGGTTTTTACAGCATCATTCATCGCGCTGAAGAGTGCGGTAAGACGGTATTTTGTATTCTTTTTATCACAACAGATTTCTCTGTGTGAAATTCGGGCTGCTTTCCCCAGGGAGAGCGCGTCGCTATACTACAGCGCCACCCATTTTTTTGTATTTTTCCTGCCTGCAGTTTTATTTGTTTTTCCTGTTGACATGGATTTTTCTACAGAATTTTGCCAGGAACAACCCTTTTGTTGCCGTGGGTTCTTTTACATGCGCTAAGTGCGTGCTGCACATGGGACCTCGGTTTATCGTCTCATCCGAATGGCTAGCGTCCAGACCACCACTCAAGGTCTAGTGGAGGGGGAGAAAAAATCGGCGGCTGAGCTGTGATTCGAACCAGCGCGCTCAGATTCTCTCGCTTCCTAGGCGGATGCGTTACCTCTAGGCCATCACTCCACTTGATATTGTTATAAAAACTATGGTTACTTGATATCATTATAGAAAGTATTTCAGTTCTTGGGTAATATATTTTGCTTTTGTTTGACAGTGCCCACTACTCTCATACTTGCGAACATTTTTTTTCTTTTTTGGTATTGTTTTCTTATTTTTCAGAAAGAAATTATTATTACTGTTTAAAGTATTTTTACATCAGCTGATAATTATGCTTACATCCAATGGAGTACAGTCCCAGTACAAACCTAGAATTCACTGTTTTTCTTAGTCTGTTATAGCTCTTCACTCAAATCCTTTAAAACAAATCTAAAAGCATTGCTTCTCAAGCAGTTTCAACATAATTAAGGTACTTCATTCTGTGTATGGTGAATATGATTCATGCAGTACCTTTGGTTTCATTTTGTTTTGTGTTTGAACAACCGTCCCCAAAATTGCTGCTGGGGCAACAAAAGCAAACAGAAAGTTGCTGGTTACTCTTTCCTTTTTCACCAAATGCATCTCCATTCGCTTGTTTTTAAGAATTGTAAGTTCGTTTAGTTTCAGCCTTGCAAAAGTGATGTGTGTGGGTAAAATGATTATGATAATGGGAAGACTGAATTGAATTCACCATCTGAAACAGAAAGATTTCCTGCGGGTCTGATTAAAAAAAAATATAAAAAAAGGTAGGTAAAAGAAGAGAAAAGAAAGCATCTTTGCCATTGAAATGTTTATCATTTTTTAAAGTTTTTCCTGGAGGCCAAGTTAGTTAACAATATACAGCAATGACACCCATTGTCTTTTTAGATTGCTAGTACATGTTTCTGTCCTTTGTGATTTTCTGTTTTGTTGGTTTAGTGCTTTTATTTAGTTGATTACTTTGTTTCCATCATTCTTTAATCTTTTATTGATTACCTTTTCTGTAGTCGATTACTTTGTTTCCATCATTCTTTAATCTTTTATTGATTACCTTTTCTTTAGTGGATTACTTTGTTTCCATCATTCTTTAATCTTTTATTGATTACCTTTTATTGAGTCGATTACTTTGTTTCCATCATTCTTTAATCTTTTATTGATTACCTTTTATTTAGTTGATTACTTTGTTTCCATCATTCTTTAATCTTTTATTGATTACCTTTTCTGTAGTCGATTACTTTCTTTCCATCATTCTTTAATCTTTTATTGATTACCTTTTCTTTAGTCGATTACTTTGTTTCCATCATTCTTTAATCTTTTATTGATTACCTTTTCTTTAGTGGATTACTTTGCTTCCATCATTCTTTAATCTTTTATTGATTACCTTTTCTTTAGTGGATTACTTTGTTTCCATCATTCTTTAATCTTTTATTGATTACCTTTTCTTTAGTGGATTACTTTGTTTCCATCATTCTTTAATCTTTTATTGATTACCTTTTATTTAGTTGATTACTTTGTTTCCATCGTTCTTTAATCTTTTATTGATTACCTATCATTCTTTAATCTTTTATTGATTACCTTTTATTGAGTCGATTACTTTGCTTCCATCATTCTTTAATCTTTTATTGATTACCTTTTCTTTAGTTGATTACTTTGTTTCCATCATTCTTTAATCTTTTATTGATTACCTTTTAGTCGATTACTTTCTTTCCATCATTCTTTAATCTTTTATTGATTACCTTTTCTTTAGTCGATTACTTTGTTTCCATCATTCTTTAATCTTTTATTGATTACCTTTTATTTAGTTGATTACTTTGTTTCCATCATTCTTTAATCTTTTATTGATTACCTATCATTCTTTAATCTTTTATTGATTACCTTTTATTGAGTCGATTACTTTGTTTCCATCATTCTTTAATCTTTTATTGATTACCTTTTCTTTAGTCGATTACTTTGTTTCCATCATTCTTTAATCTTTTATTGATTACCTTTTCTTTAGTCGATTACTTTGTTTCCGTCATTCTTTAATCTTTTATTGATTACCTTTTCTTTGTCACTCTTTCTGCAGGTGATGACGGTGGTGTAGATGGCGCTCTGTTCTTTGCGGTGTGTCGGGGGAAAGTCAGCGAGGGGTTGGACTTTGCTGACAACTTCGCCAGAGCTGTCATCACTGTGAGTAAAAAAAAAATGGAGCATGTGTTCGTCTTTCGGAATCTGGATGTATTACAAGGGTGAATTAAAGTTTCTTTGTCTTCAAGCGTAATGAAGAAATGTTGGCTTTTCTGGAATTAAATGTGAAATGCATGCCTTAACCATGTTGATTATCAGATATTTCTTGTTGTTTCAGGTTGGCATTCCATACCCAAACTTCAAGGACCTTCAGGTTTGTATTGGACAGGGATGTGTGTGTGTGTGTGTGTCTGTGTGTGTGTGTGTGTGTGTGTGTGTGTGTGTGTGTGTGTTTTGTTGAATTAGAGTTCTCTCACTAATCCCCTCTTCCCCTCCTTTCTCTCTCTCTCATGCTCCTGTCTCTCTCCCTCTCTCCTGTACACTTAGATTTTCTTTCTCACACCAAGGACACCATTGAAATAGCTCACTTGCTCACACGAACTCAAACGCACACCAAGTGCTTTTGTGTTATATTTCTCCCCCTTTTCTGAGCTCTGAACAAAAGTACAATATTTTTTTTTAGCAATTGGCTGGTTACATCCCTTTAACTCTTTTCTCCCTCATGAAAAACAACAACAACAAAACACTGGTTCTGCCTTCAGGTACACTGTGTATTCAGTATTTAACTTTCTCCATATGAACGGCGAAAGGGACGACGTTAACAGCGTTTCACCCCAATTACCATCATCAAAATATTGCAAGCGGAAGGCTCTTATACTGAAGAGGTGAATGTTGACAGAGAATACCACAATTCTGATGACGGAAACTAAAGGTTGGGTCATTCAGACACCCACTGGACATCCGAGGGGTCTGTGTAGAGGAGAAGAGAAGACTGGCCGTACTGAGTGAGTTAACTCGCAAAATTTCCGTGAAGACTTGCTCACTGTGTTTTACCTTGCTCTACCCCACAGCTACATGCCTGCTGCCACTGCCCCTGGACCAGTACTGCATGAGACCACTGCAGTAAAAAGTAGGGTTGTTCACTTGGATGGCAAAAATAATTGGAGAATTATTGATTTCATCAGCCAAACAAAGCTTCGTTTTCATGCTTCCGGATTCAGTAAACAGCTCAGTGTAGAAAGCTGACTGTACCAAGCAAGAAAAAACGAAATTAGAATAGTGTACTGGTACGAGAATACTTGTACCAGGTCCACGGGGAAGTGATCATGGTACGAGTTAACTCAGAGTAGAGTGAGTTCAAGAGCCATCCTTGTCAGAAAAGCAAGCCCCACCCTTCGTCCCACAACGGCAGTCAGCACAAACACAGGTTAACCGAACGCTAGTGATATTGTTGTTAGTCAACCCCCGACACAGGTAATATTTGATTTGTATTTCTTTTTATCACAACAGATTTCTCTGTGTGAAATTCGGGCTGCTCTTCCCAGGGAGAGCACGTCGCTACACTACAGCGCCACCCATTTTTTTGTATTTTTTCCTGCGTGCAGTTTTATTTGTTTTTCCTATCGAAGTGGATTTTTTTCTACAGAATTTTGCCAGGAACAACCCTTTTGTTGCCATGGGTTCTTTTACGTCTGCGAAGTGCATGCTGCACACAGGATCTCGGTTTATTGTCTCATCCGAATGACTAGCGTCCAGACCACCACTCAAGGTCTAGCGGAGAGGGAGAAAATATCGGCAGCTGAGCTGTGGTTTGAACCAGCACACTCAGATTCTCTCGCTTCCTAGGCGGACGCGTTACCTCTAGACCATCACTTCAATTAATTAAGCCATGGCTAGCATTGTGACAGTCAATCCCAACACAAGATGTTCACAGGTGGAGCTGAAGAGGAAGTACAACGACAAGTACCATTCGTCACGAGGACTGCTGTCGGGGAGCCAGTGGTACGAGATCCAGGCTTTCAGAGCTCTGAACCAGGCCCTGGGCAGGTGCATCCGACACAGGTGAGAATCTGCATCTCTGCTCATCGGCTGCATGTGCCGACTGGTGTGCTGTCATATTTTTTGTAACGTTCCAATTGAAAGAACCGGAATATAAAGATGTGATTGGTCTTGAGATGAGGGAAAAAGACGTGCTTGTAGATCATTGTGAAAAATGTTCAGTTACCAGTGGATGGGGAAAAACAGCACCTTTGTTGTTGTTTTTTTTGTTTTGTTTTTTTTTGTTTTTTTACTACAGTGTTGATATTTATTTCCAGATCCGGGAATGTTTATTACATCTTTTGCAAATGGTGATGGAAAAAATCAAGTTTGAGTTGTGATGTTGATAGTGCTGCACCACCACATACAGTGATGCAGGGCAACAAGAATCTGCTTCCCAAACAGAGAGAAATATTGCAGGGACTTAACACCTGCGTGTGAGAATCTGTCAGTGCTCATTGGCTGCATGTGTGAGTGCGTTGTGTGATAATGTTCACATTTTTGCAGTTAAAAAAGAACTGGAATAAAGATGTGATTGGTCTTGAGATGAGGAACAAAAGATGTGCTTGTGTAGATCATTGTGAAAAATGATTAACAGCCATTGGATGGGGAAAACAGCACCTATTTTTGACTCACTTGTGTAAACAAAGTGAGTCTATGTTTTAACCCGGTGTTCGGTTGTCTGTGTGTCCGTGGTAAACTTTAACATTGACATTTTCTCTGCAAATACTTTGTCAGTTGACACCAAATTTGGCATAAAAATAGGAAAAATCCAGTTCTTTCCAGTCATCTTGTTTAAAACAATATTGCACCTCTGGGATGGGCACAAAAAAAAAAAAAAAGAAGCCTAATTATATGCAAACTGCATTTACTGTTATATTTATATTTTTTGTATTCTCTAAACTTGGCACTTTGACCTCTTATTCTGACACAACAACAAGAGGAGTCATTATTATCATTTTTTGTTCAAACAGGAACTTCTTTTGCTAAGCATGGAATTTTTATTTATTTTGCAAACGTTTTGGTGCAGATAGTAAAAAAGGGAAATTACTCTGTAATTAATGCTAGGGGACTTAATTTATCACAAGTGAGTCTTGAAGGCCTTGCCTCTCTTGTTACTTAAGTGTTGATATTTATCACCAGCTTCGGAAATATGTTTATTACATTTTTTTTTTTTTTTTTTTTTTTTTTGCAACAGGTGATGGAAAAATTAAGTTTGAGTTTGATGTCGATAGTGCTGCACCACCACATACGGTGATGCAGAACACCAAGAATCTGCTTCCCAAACAGAGAGAGAGAGGGGGGGGTGTGGGGGTGGATGTCACAGAGACGTACACCTGAGGTGCTTTGTTGCAGGAAAGACTGGGGTGCCCTCATCATTGTGGATGACCGCTTCGTCAAAAACACCCTAAAGTATGCCAGTGGTACGTGTCTTTGTCTTCTGACCTTGAGAAACAAGTGTGACAGGTGGGATAGGTAAAGTATGACTGTGGCAGGTGAATGATGATGGTGACAGGTGGGATAGGTAAATGTTGATGGTGACAAGTAAATGATGATGGTAACAGGTGGGATAGGTAAATGTTGATGGTGACAAGTAAATGATGATGGTAACAGGTGGGATAGGTAAATGATGATGGTGACAGGTGGGATAGGTAAAGGATGACTATGACAGGTAAAGGATGACTGTGACAGGTAAATGATGATGGTGACAGGTGGGATAGGTAAAGGATGACTATGACAGGTAAAGGATGACTGTGACAGGAAAATGATGATGGTGACAGGTGGGATAGGTAAAGGATGACTATGACAGGTAAAGGATGACTGACAGGTAAATGATGATGGTGACAGGTGGGATAGGTAAAGGATGACTATGACAGGTAAAGAATGATGGTGACAGGTGGGATAGGTAAAGGATGACTATGACAGGTAAAGGATGATGGTGACAGGAAAATGATGATGGTGACAGGTGGGATAGTTAAAGGATGACTGTGACAGGTAAAGGATGATGGTGACAGGTGGGATAGGTAAATGATGATGGTGACAGGTGGGATAGGTAAAGGATGACTGTGACAGGAAAATGATGATGGTGACAGGTGGGTTAGGTAAAGGATGACTGACAGGCAAAGGATGATGGTGACAGGTGGAATAGGTAAAGGATGACTGACAGGTAAATGATGATGGTGACAGGTGGGATAGTTAAAGGATGAATATGACAGGCAAAGGATGATGGTGACAGGTGGGATAGGTAAAGGATGACTGACAGGTAAATGATGATGGTGACAGGTGGGATAGGTAAAGGATGACTGTGACAGGTAAATGATGATGGTGACAGGTGGGATAGGTAAAGGATGACTATGACAGGTAAATGATGATGGTGACAGGTGGGATAGGTAAAGGATGACTATGACAGGTAAAGGATGACTATGACAGGCAAATGATGATGGTGACAGGTGGGATAGGTAAAGGATGACTATGACAGGTAAAGGATGACTATGACAGGTAAATGATGATGGTGACTGGTGGGATAGGTAAAGTATGACTATGACAGGTAAAGGATGACTATGACAGGCAAAGGATGATGGTGACAGGTGGGATAGGTAAAGGATGACTATGACAGGCAAAGGATGACTGACAGGAAAATGATGATGGTGACAGGTGGGATCGGTAAAGGATGATGGTGACAGGTGGGATTGGTAAAGGATGACTATGACAGGTAAAGGATGACTTTGACAGGTAAATGATGATGGTGACAGGTGGGATAGGTAAAGGATGACTATGACAGGTTGACAGGTAAAGGATGACTGTGACAGGTAAATGATGATGGTGACAGGTGGGATTGGTAAAGGATGACTATGACAGGTAAAGGATGACTTTGACAGGTAAATGATGATGGTGACCACGGCAGTTCACCCTCTTCCGAAATCGCACATTTAGTCCTGGCTTCTTTTTATCATGCACATGGCCTCCTGCCTAACCCGTTCAGCCACAGAGCGCACTGCACGCGGCGCACTGTATCTAGGTCACAACTTTCCCTGACTATTGCAGTCTTTTGGCTGTGCGGTCATGCGTTGGATTGCCTGTGTTTGTGGATCTATAAAAAGTGTGCATCTGTTTTTTTGTGGAAAAAAAATAGGGACGAATCTAGCTCCAGGTGTTGTCTTTCGCCTGACAAAATCTGGTGTCTGAAACGCGTATGTGAGTGACTTAATTATACGAATTAATAACTGACGATTTAAGGTCTTTGTGAGGCAGGTCAGATAGATGCTACACACTGGCACTGTGCCAGGAAGCTGAGTCATTGCAGTGAACTGGTGGTGACTTGTGTGTATAATCGTTCTAGTTAGCAGCGTCGCAGAAGAAAGTCACATTTGATATTTAGAAAAATAAAAAGAGTTAAGAAACATAGCAACAGTAATAGCAGCAGCATTAGGTGTAGTTGCAATTGTGGTGGTAGTGGAAGCGGTAGTCAAAGTCGTATACACGTAGTACTTTTCATAGCAGTGTTGATTAGCTCAAGTGTGTGTGTGTGTGTGTGTGTGTGTGTGTGTGTGTGTGTGATTGATGGGCCATTGAGTGTCTACACTGCACACATATATGTACCTCTCAGTAACACATTCATTGTAGAATTTCATATATAGACATGCGTATATTATGAGTGAAAGTCAAGAAAAGTGAAGTTTGTATTATGCTGGTTATGTTTGGTTGTGCTGGTTTTGCGCTCAAGTTACAAGATCATAAGCAAAATTGATACAACTACTGCTCAGTACAGCTCAAAACACTAACAAAGCAGAAGCAACAGTGACAGTAGCAGTAACAGCAAGATCACGAATCAACAAGAGTGAAGTATTAGTAGTAGTCAGTCTTTTATTTGTCTTTTCTTTCCGCTCTTTTCTGCATCTCCTTTCTTACTGTTTGTGAGTGTTGTTGTATCTAGACATTGAAATCAAATATGGAGCAAAGTGATCACTCTCTCCCAAAGCATATACAACATTTAAATTCTTTGTGTAGACTTTGTGGGAAAAGGTCCAAGAGGCTTCAGAAAGATAAAAAGAGGTCATCAACAACATGTCTAAGTATTGCTTCTGATATCAATAGATTCTACAGTCTGAATGTTTTGGAGGACAGGGAGGGGGTGCACCCAAAAACAGTGTGTGTGTGTTGTACCGTGCGGTTGAACATACTGCACAAACGCACAAATACTTCAGGATCAATAGCCACTGCACTGGCACAAATTGATGAAGCTTCTCGTTTATGGTGTCAGTTTGATCCAAATCTAACAGAAAGCCAGTGTCCAATATGTGATCACTTTCGACAACAGAGTAGGGGTGGAAGACTGTCACGACCCCCCTAGGGAAGAGGTCGAGAACTATTTTAAAACCTAACGCCCAACCCAATTCACCCGACAACACAAACACAGAATACAGATATTTCTCGTCCACACAAAATTTATTCTCTTCCGCTCTGTCTATCCCACTCACGCAACCTTACCCACACAGCCTATACTTGCAAAAAACAACAACAAAACAACCATATACTATAACTTCAACAAAAAAAAAAAAAAAAAACGAACAGAAGTCGTATACAAAACTACGGATTCTCCCAAATGTAATCAAAAGCAATTTTCCACACACACACTCAAAGAGAAGCAAATCGCCCCCAAAACCAGGACTGGTACACAGATGCTTTAGTCTTTGGCGGGTTCAGGAAGTTTTCCTCTTAAGAGGAAAACAACAAAAACAAAAAAAACTGACACACGGCCCAGACAAACTTCGGCGGGGTCGACCCAAGGCACAAGCCCCCGGTCAAAAGGCCAAGGTGCCAGGACTCGGCATACAATGCCAAGCAATGGACCAGGCTGCAAGTCAAAAGGCCCGGAACACAGGACACCAGTCACAGGGCAGGAAGGGGCGAAGACCCAGGACAGCAGTCACAGGGCAGGAGGGGACGAACACCCAGGACACCAGTCACAGGGCAGAAAGGGGCGAAGACCCAGGACAACAGTCACAGGGCAGGAGGGGGCGAAGATCTGGGTCACCAGACGAAAGGCCCGGGACACACAGCACACAGCGAGAGCTGGAACATTACGGAATGTTCCCCCCGTACTGAGCAATACTAATTCTAACGATATAATTAACAAAAAACAAATGTACAGCACATTCAAAATGAAAACCTGGAATATAATTCCATTGACAAGACGAATTATAGGAGTAATATACGGCACTCGCACTCTCTACACCTATCATACAGAGCCAACGCCCAATTTTACCCAACAGTGAACTAAGGTAAAATCGTATCATTTTAAAACTCAATAACAATAAAATTGGCAAAAATATTAGCCGACACAAGAAAAAGTACATATTCACTCGGTGGTAGCACACGAGTAATTAACGAAATAGATTGTGCCAAAACCTAACGTACAGCTTGCTTTCTTGTCGAACATCTTTACACACCTACATCCCTGACAGAAGTACAACCAAGCTAAATAGACAAGCGGCTTCTTACCTGCCACAGGTGGCGTACACTAACGACCACCACAAAGACACGACGACGACGAAGACAGACGAAGAAACACAGAAGTGGCTCCCATGGAGAACAGCCGGTCCTCACTTCGTATGGTGCCTAGATGTCGGGGTAGCTACCCCACCAACAACAGGAACGACCCGTACACTACGGCAGTCGGGCTGCAAAAGCCTCGAATATTGTTGCTGCCCAACAATATTTCATATTCGCTCAGGTGAGCGAGTAATATGCATGCACGTGGTTCATGCGCAAATCAAGACTTCTACCCGAACTGAAGGATGGGAGAAGGAGGGAAAGTGAAAGAAGAGGGGGGAGAAAAACGAAGACGGGCCACACGCCCTAACTGTCGTCACAAGTTGTGACAATACCCCCCATTCAAGTTCAAACTTCACGTTTGGAACTTAAACACACCGTCACAACGACTGACGGACAGACAGACACACGTGACAACTCTCGCCCTGCCCTTCCGCATTCCCGAACGTCTATTAGTGGTCAAGGACAGTTACCAAAACAAAACAGTTTGTCCAGACCAACGAAACAAGAGAAGAGAAATTTATACGAAAGCTATCTTAACTTTACAGCTAGTAAGGATACGCGGAAGCGTGTGCTTCCTAATTTAAGAGTAGAATATAGAGGTATGTGCAGAAGTCAAATGGGACTGCGCATACTCTTTGATTAACACTGCCGAAATCACTTTTCGGGAAATCCCGATTCTTGCTCCGGCAGACGACTGAGATAGTCGGCTCCAACATTTTCTTTTCCAGGGGTAGCTTGCACTATGAAGGAGAAAGGCTGGAGCTGCAGCGCCCACCGTGTCAGTCTGCCGCTGACCGTTTTTGCTCTATCCAGGTATTGCAGGGGGGCATGATCAGTCTGGACGACGAATGGTTTGTCGTACAGGTATGGCTCGAACTTTTGTATGCCCCACACGAGCGCCAAGCATTCTCTCTCGATCGTGGGATAGTTCCTCTCGGCTGAAGGGTACAGTCAGAGGCATTTTAAGTAAAGGCACTCTGGGAACCTGCCCTTTTGGTACAGTTTTTTGGCACCTGTCGCAGGAAAGAACGAAGCGTTTGATGTCCCCGCACATACCTGGCCGATAGAAATGAGGAAATATTCTCTGTTGCGTCCGCCTAAACCCCAAATGACCAGACATTGGAGCCTCATGGCCCAGGCGTAGCACTGTGGAACGCAAAGGCTTCGGTACACAGATCTGGGTCGCCTGGCCTCTGTGATCTTTAAACTGCCGCATCAGCACCCCATGCTTTTTAAAACAAGAGACCTCGCCTGAAGGGGTTTTCTGTAAAAGGCCTGAACCAGCCCTATCACGTGCCTGATGAAAATCAGGATCGTCATTTTGCTGGTGCTGTAAGTCTTCCCGTGACACATGGATCTGAATATCCTTGACGGGCAGGGGAGGCAAGGGTTTGGCATTTGCTGCAGCCTGGGCTCTAGTTTGAACGGCGCCCACAAGGCTGGGATCAGCATAGACGGGCACGACCATTGAAGAGCCGTCCCCTCTCCAAGCACAATTCCCAATGAGAACCTCCTCAACAGGAGACTCCATGACAGCCACGTCCAAAACACCCTGTATGAACGGGGACTGAAAGTCCACCCTGGCGATGGGCAGAACTGAGGAGCACCTTGACTCTGCCAACACCACGCGAACTGTGGCCCCAGTAAAACAGTCAGGTCTTACGAGTCGCCTGGCTACAACAATCAACTGGGCTCCCGTGTCGCGTAAAGCTTGCACTGTGTGGCCATTGACAGAAACCTCGCAGCGAGGCGAGTACTGCTTGGAAGCACAAGACGTGCAAAGCGTCGGGGTCATTGCATTAACACCCTGTACAGGTGAGACATGAGCAATGAGTGAGACCCTCTTGGGTTGCCGGCACTCTTTGGCCAAGTGACCTGGCTTCCCGCAGTTGAAGCAGGCAGGTATTCTTGTAAAGTCTCTTCCCTTTACGTTGTTTGGAGCTGAATCCCCTGACCCATGTGGAGGTCCTTTTTTCTCCGCGCCCAGATTGAAACTGCGGTCAGAAACCCTACTACCTTTTTTGGAAACTCGAAATTCAGCTTCCGCCCTGCGACCTGCTCTCCGAGCATTGACAATTTTAGTAGTGATATGGGCAACGTCCTCAACTCTATTGGGTTCCTCACGCCGAACTTCAGTGACGAGATCGGGATTGAGTGTGGTCAAGAACTGCTCCTGAAGGACCAGATCTTTAATGTCCTCTGCATCAGATTCATCCCGTCCAGCGGCCACACACCACCGGGAGAAACAAACCTTCAGCCTGCCCAGAAACTGATCAAACGTCTCTTCCGCTAATTTCCGCATTGAACGGAACCGTTTGCGGTAGGAATCTGCATCCAGACGGAATTCGTAAAGCAGAGCCGCTTTTAAGATGTCATAATCGTGTAGTTGTTCTGGTTGTAACCGTAGGCAGGCGTCTCTCGCCCGACCCTGCAAAAGGGCCACCAGGCGGGCTGCCCAGGAGCTACGCTTCCACTTATTTAATCCCGCCACTCTCTCAAAGTGGTTAAGGAAGCTATCGAAATCGTCTTTCTCATCATACGGCACAAGCGGAAACTGATGAGCCGTGTGAGCTTCTAGCTCTTCCTGGCGCAGTTCCATTTTCCTCTCGAATCTACGTCTTTCCTCCTCATCTTTTTTCTTCCTATACTCTTCTTCTTTTCTATCCTTCCATTGTCTGTACTTTCTCTCTTCATCCCTAGCCTGACGCTCTTCCTCCCTAGCCTGACGCTCTTCCTCCCTGGCTACTGCATCAACCACAAACCGGGCCAACGCCTCTCCAGACAAACCTAAGTCAGTGCCCAACACCCTGAACTTTGAGTACATGTCCTGAGAAGGTACGGCATTAGACTCATTCTTCAAGCCTTCATCGAAAGCACCTTCAGGATTAGCCTCCTTCAGGTGGCCCTGAATCCATCCGGACAATTCAGTCTTTTTTTCAGCACTCAGAGAAGGTGTACTGCCTTCTGCCCTGACCCCCCGTGACCCCGAACTAGGAGTAGAGGCCGCAGAAGTTTTTCGTGTTACAGGCATGTTTTCTTAATTCACAATGTGCAACAACTACACAAAACTTGAATTAAGATTAAGTTTCTAAGTCACTAACTCCAGGTCCCCACTTCACTCAACCGTCCAACAGTAAGAACCTAACAATCTAACAACCTTAATCACCCCCACAGAAGCTAACCAAAACGAAATGCCTGCAACATAAAACGTAGACGAACAAGACGATCACACCCTACCCCCCAACCCGTGTTACATTCCCTAGAACTTGCTACCCCGCATCTCCACCATTGTCACGACCCCCCTAGGGAAGAGGTCGAGAACTATTTTAAAACCTAACGCCCAACCCAATTCACCCGACAACACAAACACAGAATACAGATATTTCTCGTCCACACAAAATTTATTCTCTTCCGCTCTGTCTATCCCACTCACGCAACCTTACCCACACAGCCTATACTTGCAAAAAACAACAACAAAACAACCATATACTATAACTTCAACAAAAAAAAACAAAAAAACGAACAGAAGTCGTATACAAAACTACGGATTCTCCCAAATGTAATCAAAAGCAATTTTCCACACACACACTCAAAGAGAAGCAAATCGCCCCCAAAACCAGGACTGGTACACAGATGCTTTAGTCTTTGGCGGGTTCAGGAAGTTTTCCTCTTAAGAGGAAAACAACAAAAACAAAAAAAACTGACACACGGCCCAGACAAACTTCGGCGGGGTCGACCCAAGGCACAAGCCCCCGGTCAAAAGGCCAAGGTGCCAGGACTCGGCATACAATGCCAAGCAATGGACCAGGCTGCAAGTCAAAAGGCCCGGAACACAGGACACCAGTCACAGGGCAGGAAGGGGCGAAGACCCAGGACAGCAGTCACAGGGCAGGAGGGGACGAACACCCAGGACACCAGTCACAGGGCAGAAAGGGGCGAAGACCCAGGACAACAGTCACAGGGCAGGAGGGGGCGAAGATCTGGGTCACCAGACGAAAGGCCCGGGACACACAGCACACAGCGAGAGCTGGAACATTACGGAATGTTCCCCCCGTACTGAGCAATACTAATTCTAACGATATAATTAACAAAAAACAAATGTACAGCACATTCAAAATGAAAACCTGGAATATAATTCCATTGACAAGACGAATTATAGGAGTAATATACGGCACTCGCACTCTCTACACCTATCATACAGAGCCAACGCCCAATTTTACCCAACAGTGAACTAAGGTAAAATCGTATCATTTTAAAACTCAATAACAATAAAATTGGCAAAAATATTAGCCGACACAAGAAAAAGTACATATTCACTCGGTGGTAGCACACGAGTAATTAACGAAATAGATTGTGCCAAAACCTAACGTACAGCTTGCTTTCTTGTCGAACATCTTTACACACCTACATCCCTGACAGAAGTACAACCAAGCTAAATAGACAAGCGGCTTCTTACCTGCCACAGGTGGCGTACACTAACGACCACCACAAAGACACGACGACGACGAAGACAGACGAAGAAACACAGAAGTGGCTCCCATGGAGAACAGCCGGTCCTCACTTCGTATGGTGCCTAGATGTCGGGGTAGCTACCCCACCAACAACAGGAACGACCCGTACACTTCGGCAGTCGGGCTGCAAAAGCCTCGAATATTGTTGCTGCCCAACAATATTTCATATTCGCTCAGGTGAGCGAGTAATATGCATGCACGTGGTTCGTGCGCAAATCAAGACTTCTACCCGAACTGAAGGATGGGAGAAGGAGGGAAAGTGAAAGAAGAGGGGGGAGAAAAACGAAGACGGGCCACACGCCCTAACTGTCGTCACAAGTTGTGACAAAGACCAGAAAAAAAGGTAAAGAAATCTGGTGTTCCCAAACAACAACAGTGCCAGTCAGACACTCAAGTGGATAATGATATTTCCTTCTGTATCCCTGCTGCGTCCACGTCAACCCCAGAAAAAGATCCAAGGACAGCATCAGTGCAGACAGTTTCAACAGGCATCGATAAAGCAATGTCTCCTTTCAAACAGCAAATTCTACGGCCCCTGAGTCAGTTGACGGCACCTTTGACCCAGCAAGAAAGAAAATATTTGACTAAACTTGTTTGCATTGAGATGTCACAATCCAGTGACAAAATGACTGTCACATGCAAAACTGGTGGGCAACCTATTGTTTTGAAAAAAATTATCAAACCGCGGAAAGCATCAGCGCAAGCCCGGACCCCACTCAGAAAGAAACGTGCAAAATTCATGAATGCAATCCGGATGAATGTGTCTGGAAATACTGAAGAAGACGCGGCCAAGCAGCAGGGCACAGAACTGAAGGCAGCAAACAAAGCCCGCAAGAAACTGGTTCTCAAAGAAGCCAACTGTGCTCCAGTGACCATATCAGCAAAGGAAGGTGCTGCTATCCGTGCAGGGCTTAGCATCAGTTTGACAAAATACAGGCAAGGTAAATGTTTACTCAGAAGACTTGGGATTAATTTTGCCAGTGAAAGGAAAGAGAAAAAAGAACAAATTAAGGCACAATGTGCAGAAGTAGAAGGCCAGATGAGAACCCTAGAGGTATGGAATGATAATGAGGGGCAGATGGAACTACTTCCAACTCCATCTGCAGGCATTAAGGATGTCCCAGCTTTTGTCAACAAATTGCTGGATGCTTATGACAGTCAGGGCCGTCTAACATGGCATGATGGGAGCATACCTGAGAGTGAAATCTGGGTTAAGATTGGTGGAGATCATGGTGGTGGGTCATTTAAACTTATGCTTCAGGTCGCAAACCTTGCCAATGCCAACTCAAGATACAACACTTGTGTCTTCAACATAGCAGAATGCAAAGACACCCCAGAAAATTTGAGGAGGCTGTTGGATCCCTACAAAGACCAAATCAAAGAACTCCAGACCATGCAATGGAGAGGCAAGCAAACTCGCTTGTTTCTGTTTGGGGATTATGAGTTTTTAACTAAGATGTATGGATTGTCAGGTGCACAGGCAATTCACCCATGCCTGTACTGTACATCATCCAAGACACAGATCCAAACACCACCTGAATACAATGATGGAAACATCACCCAGAGGACCGTAACTCAGATCAAGAGAAATTATCAGAAGTACAGACAGGCAGGAAAAGTGAAGTCAACAGCAAGACTGTACAACAATGTGATCAGGAAACCAGTTTTAGATATAGAACTGGAGCAGGTCACACCACCCTACCTTCACATCTTGCTGGGTATTGTGAAAAAACATCATGACCTGTTGGAGCAAGAATGCCATGCACTTGATCAGCAGTTAGCAAGAGCTTTGGCTCGTAGGGAGGACATAAGCTGTAACACCTTCACTGCAAAATTTTGGCAGCATGTAGAGCAAATCAGATCACTTGAAAAGAGAAAGAAATATTTGAGACTTCTCAAAGCCAAAGCAAGATTTCAGAATAACCGTGGCCTTCGAAAAAAGGTACAGGAAACACAAGAAGAAGTCGATGAAATGGAATCTTCAATGAATCCATTGCCATTCCGTTCAGGGCCAATCACTACAAATCTGGACACTGTACTGAGGGAAAACAGGATAATCCCACAAGCTTACCATTCCAGGGCCTTCAATGGAAACCACTGCAACAAGTATCTTAAAGAACCAGTGTACACAAATATCTGTCAGAGTGTTGTGGACAAGACAGAGGAAGTCACTGACAACAACACACTGCAACTAGCTGTCAGCGCCAGGATAGTCTGTGCCAAGTTCATTGAGTTAAATGCACACTATTCTGATGTACATAGGCGAATCTCACACCAAAGACCAGTGACTGAAGATGACATTGAAGGTATTGAAACATCCATCAGATGGTATATGTCATTTTTCAGAGTGAGGTTCCCCCAGATACAAATAATTCCTAAACAACACCTACTGGAACATCACTGTGTCCCCTGGATCAGAAGATGGGGGACAGGTCTGGCACTTCTGGGAGAACAAGGAGGAGAGGAGACACATGCCACAATCAACTTCTTGTTGAAGAGGATCAAGGGACTGAAGAACAAACAGCAGCAGCTCACATTCCTCCTTACTGAGCATCTGACCCTAGTGTCACCTCTGTTACAAGGACTGATTTTTCCTCACAAAGTTGTGCACTGAGTTCTGCAGAGTTTTCAAACAACTGTAAAAGGCCTATCTTCACACACCCAAAGTGTATAAGACATGACTGTATTGTAAAATCAAAATAATACTATGTAAACTTGTATATTTTGTACCTCTTCAGAAACACACACACACGCACGCACACACACACACACACACACACACACACACACACACACACACACACACACCACACACACACACACGCAAAGAGCACGCACGCACACACACACACACACACACACACACACACACACACACAGCACACACAGCACACACACACACACACACACACAGAGCACACACACACGCGCGCGCGCGCGCCCACTACCGCACACGCACATACTGTTTACATGTTTTAATTTGTCCTTTCCCTCATGTACATCTTTCAAATGAATAGATATGTCATAAAAATGTATTATATTCTGTTGTATTCATCCACATACCAAAAATTTGTGTTTGTGTGAGTGTGTGTGTGTGTGAGTGTGTGTGTGTGTGTGTGTGTGTGTGTGTGTGTGTGTGTGCGCGTGTAAAGTCAAGATTTTATTTATTGATGGTAAATTGAATAAGCAACAATTGCTTTTTTTACATCATGTGTGTGAGCGCGCACGTGTGTGTGTGTGTGTGTGTGTGTGTGTGTGCACGCGTGCGTGCGTGCGTGTTGGAGGTGGTGGTGGTGGTGGTGAAGTGCAAATAAACAGTTTGTTTAATCTGAAGATACGCATCCTTATGAACTTTTTGTATATGGTATGATATGCTTGCAGATATAAAAAATATTCCAAAATTAAGCTTTTTATTATTGTAAGTTACAGTATAACACATTTCCATATATAACATTTGGAAATAATGTGTAGACGGGTGTTGGGTTGTAACAGGAGGAAGGTGGAATTAAAGCAGATTAAAACAAAGCTTTAAACACAGGTTATAGATCACAAGAAATACAGGCGCTGGGTGGATGAAACATTTATATTTTGAGCAGTAGTGAGTTCAGAATCTATACCTGATGTGCTGAAGTAGTTGTTAGGAACATGTATGGTGCTGAGACTATCAGAGAGCCAGTAGTCAGTGAGTTTTTTTAACATTGTGATATGTGAGTGGAGTAACTACATAATCAACATCATAAAATGGCTCCATTTGGTGAGTACAATAATGCATGCATGCATGTGTGTGTGTGTGTGTGTGTGTGTGTGTGTGTGTGTGGTCTATTGTCATTTCATGTGCATATGCCTCCTATTCGTGTGTGTGTGTGTGTGTGTAAATATATGCATGTTACAAGCACTTCATGTCTATGGCATGATACACGCACAACATTATTTCTTTATAAAGTAAATGCTATAATAATAATAATTCCAAATGCATGTTACAAGCATTCCGCATACAAAGCATGCTACAAGCGCCTCAAATGTATTTTTGTGTGTGTTAATGTGTGAATATTACATTCTTCTCTCTCTCTGTCTGTCTGTCTCTTTCTCTCTCCCTCCCTCCGGGCCCTCCATCTGTGTGTGTGTGTGTGTGTGTGTGTGTGTGTGTGTGTGTGTGCGCGCGCGCACGCGCGCTCCTTCTCTCTAACTATTTTTGTTCGTTTTTGTTTTGTACAAATGTGCATTAGTGCTTTGTCATTCATTTTCACTCATGTTTTCCATATTTCAGCATGTCACTTTTTGGAACCTGTTAAAAAAAAAAAATTACAATCACCTCTCCCTCCCTTTAAAAAAAAAAAAAGAAAAGAAAAACAAAGTGGCGAATTTCAGCTTGCACAATGAACAGGAATATAGTCATGTGTGTCGGGAGGGGCGTGGGGTGATATAATTATAAAAGGTGTGTGTGCGTGCGCGCGCGTGCGTGCGTGCGTGCATGCGCGCGCGCGCGCGTGTGTGTGTGTGTGTGTGTGTGTGTGTGTTAAACAGTGGGAAGGGGATGTATGATTGGGTTTGGTTTGCTGTCGTGTTTTTTATCTCTATGATGTATCACATACTTCACCAAAGTTAATTTGTCTTATGAGGATCATGCACTTATTCTGATACTGATATATAATGTACTGGTATGTATATAAATGTATGTGTATATAATTATGTATATGTATACATGTGTATATATGTATTGTTGTGTTTTGCTTGTGTGTGTGTGTGTGTGTGTGTGTGAGTGTGTGTGTGTGTGTGTGTGTGTGTGTGTGTAAATATATATATATATATATATATATATACAGAGAGAGAGAGAGAGAGAGATTCCCTCATGTGAATGCAAATATTCGCAGACACATCACACTGGCACCGTTGTGTGAGTGTGAGAACTAACACATGGCCGGGATGCCACACCTAACAGTACTGTAGCTGACTATTCCCTCTCTCCTTCCCTTCTCAAGCCCCTTCTCAGCAGGTGGCCTGCGGCAAGGTCAGTGGCAGGCAGCGTATTATCTAGCTGGTCCCATTCTACAGCGCGCTATGCATGGCTTTACTCTGTGCAAGTCGTTTTTCTGTTCTGCGGCTGTGGGTTATTCCTTGGGTCTGGAGTTACCAGAGCTTGAAGATGTTTCGTTACTTCAGTTTTTCGTCTTCAGATAAGTAAATGCCGCCTACTTGGAACTAAAGTGCAAGGCATAAACTGCCGTGTGACAGGTGGGATAGGTAAAGGATGACTATGACAGGTAAAGGGTGACTGTGACAGGAAAATGATGATGGTGACAGGTGGGATAGGTAAAGGATGACTATGACAGGTAAAGGATGACTGTGACAGGTAAATGATGATGGTGACAGGTGGGATAGGTAAAGGATGATGGTGACAGGTGGGATAGGTAAATGATGATGGTGACAGGTGGGATAGGTAAAGGATGATGGTGACAGGTGGGATAGGTAAAGGATGACTGTGATAGGTAAAGGATGACTATGACAGGCAAAGGATGATGGTTACAGGTGGGATTGGTAAAGGATGACTGACAGGTAAATGATGATGGTGACAGGTGGGATAGGTAAAGGATAACTGTGACAGGTAAAGGATGACTATGACAGGCAAAGGATGATGGTTACAGGTGGGATTGGTAAAGGATGACTATGATAGGTAAAGGATGACTGTGACAGGTAAATGATGATGGTGACAGGTGGGATAGTTAAAGGATGACTATGACAGGTAAAGGATGACTGACAGGAAAATGATGATGGTGACAGGTGGGATAGGTAAAGGATGACTATGACAGGTAAAGGATGACTGTGACAGGTAAATGATGCTGGTGACAGGTGGGATCGGTAAAGGATGATGGTGACAGGTGGGATAGGTAAAGGATGACTATGACAGTTAAAGGGTGACTGTGACAGGAAAATGATGATGGTGACAGGTGGGATAGTTAAAGGATGACTGTGACAGAAAAATGATGATGGTGACAGGTGGGATAGGTAAAGGATGACTGTGACAGGTAAAGGATGATTATGACAGGTAAAGGATGATGGTGACAGGTGGGATAGGTAAAGGATGACTATGACAGGTAAAGGATGATGGTGACAGGTGGGATAGGTAAAGGATGACTATGACAGGTAAAGGATGATGGTGACAGGTGGGATAGTTAAAGGATGACTATGACAGGTAAAGGATGATTATGACAGGTAAAGGATGATGGTGACAGGTGGGATAGTTAAAGGATGACTATGACAGGTAAAAGATGACTCTGGCAGGGAAATGATGATGGTGACAGGTGGGATAGTTAAAGGATGACTGTGACAGAAAAATGATGATGGTGACAGGTGGGATAGTTAAAGGATGACTATGACAGGTAAAGGATGACTGTGACAGGTAAATGATGATGGTGACAGGTGGGATAGGTAAAGGATGACTATGACAGGTAAAGGGTGACTGTGACAGGTAAAGGATGATGGTGACAGGTAAATGATGAAATGATAGTGACAGGTAAATAATGATAGCGACAGGTGAATGATGATGGTCACAGTTCGGATAGGTAGGGGATGTCCTGACAGGCAAACTGTATCAGGTAAACGATGACTTTTACAGGTGTGTCGGGTAAATAATGACAGGTGTGACAGGTAAACAGTGACAGGTAGTGAATGATGACTGTGCCAGGTCTGTCCAAGTGGGTGAGGCAGAAGCTGCACGTTCACCAGAGCTGTTCCGACATGCTGACGTCCCTGTCTGACTTCACCCGCAGCAGGTTGGAGGCACAGCAACAAGAGGACAGGTATAGGGTGAATCAGCCAGTGTGTGTGTGTGTGTGTGTGTGTGTGTGTGTGTGTGTGTGTGAGTGTGTGTGTGGGTGTATGTGTGAGAGTGTGTGTACATATGTGTTGTTTTTTTTTGTTTTGTGTGTGTGTGTAAGTGGGGTAAGGGGGGGGGGGTGAGTGTGTGTTTGTGTGTATGTATGTATGTGTGTGTGGGTGTGTATGTGTGTAGGTGTATAAGTGTGTGTGTGTGTGTGTGCACAAGGATGTGTGAGAGTGTGTGTAAATATGTGTGGTTTTTTTTGCTTTTGTTTTGTGTGTGTGTGTGTGTGTGTGTGTGTGCGCGCGCGCATGCATCATGAAAAAGATCTATCAGTGTTTTATTATGATTTTCCTTTTTCAAGATTTTCTGGCTTGGATGTGTGTGCATATGAGTGTGTGTGTGAGTGTTTAGGAGTGAGTGTTGTTTTTTGTTTTTGTTTTTTAGTATGTCTATTTGTTTGATTTCATGCCTTTGACTGTGTGTATTGATAAGAATGTATTTGTACATCATAATGGATGAAGGAGTAAGTTGAATTTGATGCATTTTATGAGTACACACACACATGCACACAAAATACTCATATCACACACACACACACACACACAAACACACACACACATGCGCACAAGCACATGCACATGCACACGCACACAAAATACTCATATCACACACACACACACACACACACACACAGACTCACCGTAACAACCATCATCACTGTGCTTGCAGCCTCAACGACTCTCAGCTGCCACCCACGCCTCAGACCCCATCCTCCCAGACAGCCCTTCCACCACCACAACCACAACCACCAGCACCCATGACGCCTCTCCCACCCACTCTATCCACCACAACTACCCCTCCCCTGGACAGCCGCACTCCTCTGCACGACGTCAGCAACACCGCTGATTCTTCAACCTCTCCCAGCCTCTTCTCACCCACCCCCAGCACATCACACGTCCAGCTTCCTCCGCCTCTTCCGCAGCTTGACTCGGTGACAGGGAGCAACGTCGTTCAGAACAAAGGAGACAGGAGTGCGTGGCCATCCAGCGCTGACACTGAGAAACGTGCGCCTGTTGCAGGTGTGTCAGCAGCATCAACCAGTCGCGCTGAAGTTGTTGCGCGGCGGAAAGAATCAGCCAGGTCCGCAGTGCAGCCGTCATCATCGTGTCAGCGTGGTGGCGTGGTGAAAGCAGCGAAGTCGCAGTCTCTCCAGAACGTTCGTACCGATGATGGGGCAGTGGAACTGTCTGGGCAGGTTCAGAGCCCGGCGCCTTCGGCCTCCCAGACCTGTTCACTGTCAGTGCCGTGCACAGGTGCGATAGTATCACAGGTACAGGCAGGTGTGACAGTGTCACAGGTACGGACAGGAACAACTGTATCGCAGGTACGGACTGGTACGGCAGTATCACGCGGACAGAGGGGGGGCAAAAGGAGAGTGGTTCACCCTGGCCAGGCTGCCAAGGCCACGCCCAAAATAGTATCTCTGCTGAGCGGTAAAGCGGTCCCTGCAGGGGCAGCCACTCTCCATCCTCAGACTGTGCCCGGAGCTGCCGGTGCCCCGGGCACTGTGCCCACCACAGACCACCCTGTCAGTGCTGCCGGAAAGGGGGTGCCACTCACACAGTCCCAGGCCCCAGCTGAGCTGTCTGATGCTGACACGTTGATGTGCCTGCCTTCAGGTATGGGGGATTTCAGTGGAGTTTGCTGGTCGTGTGTGCGGATGTGAGTGTTTGTGTGTGCACACACTGGTGTGTGTATGGTGTACTGGGAATTCTATGGAGTTTGTTGGTTGTATGAGCGTGTGCGGGTGTGTTTGTGTGTGCACGCGCTGGTTTTGTGTATGGTGCACGCGCTGGTTTTGTGTATGGTGCACTGGGAATTCTATGTAGTTTGCTGGTCGTATGAGTGTTTTTGGATGTGAATGTTTTTGCCTGCATGCACTTGTTTGTGTATGGTGTACTAGGAATTTAGTGGAGTTTGCTGGTCATATGAGTGTGTGTGGATGTGAGTGTTTGTGTGTACATGTGCTTGTTTGCTTAAATGGTGTACTAGGGAGTCAGTGGAGCTTGTGGTTGTGTGTGTGTGTGTGCATGTGCTTGTTTGTGTATGGAGTACTAGGAATTCAGTGGAGTTTTCTGGTTGTGGGTGTGAGTGTTTGTGTCTGCATGCACTTGTTTGTGTGTGGTGTACTGGGAATTTAGAGGAGTTTGCTGGCCGTGTGAGTGTTTGTGTGTGCATGCGCTTGTTTGTGTACGGTGTTCTGAGAATTCTGTGGAGTTTGCTGGTTGTGTGAGTGTGTGCAGTTGTGTGTACATGCACTTGTTTGTGTATGGTGTACTGTCTGGGAATTAGTGGAGTTTGCTGGTCATGTGTGTATGTGAGTGTTTGTGTCTGCATGCGCTTGTTTGTGTATAGTGTACTGGGAATTCAGTGGAGTTTGCTGGTCATGTATGCATTTGTGGATGTGTTTGTATGCACATGCTTGATCGTGCATGGTGTACTTGATACTTGTTTGTTTATGTATCTATAGGCATTAGTGTTTTGTGTTTAAATGCACATTTTAAACATTGGTTTTTGCATTCTACAGTGCAATGGAGCATGTTTTACACGAAAAGGCACTTTATAAATCAAGTTATTATTATTATTATTATCATTATTATCTATAACTTTTTATTGTAAATGTCACATGCTCACTGCATGGGAGTTGTAAGCATCAGTCTCTATTATTAGTAGCAGTAGCAGTAGTGAATAAGTGCATGACATTGCTAAAAAGATTGGTACATCATGATCAAACCAAGTCTTGAACATGGAGACAGGAAGTCGAGGTACACGCACAGACACTTAAGACATGCTGACCACTTTTTTATTTGTCAACGGTGTAGCAAACACATTTTCAGACTGGTCTGGGGAAAAGCACAGAATTTTGTTTGGTCACATCCGTAGGGACTCTGGAGTTGGGTTACATTAATCAGTGGTCATGCTGAAATAATCTTATGTTAGTCAGTGGGATACAGACCTGTGATTGTCATGCAGTATCGCATCCATGTCAACTCACTCTGCTACAGGTACGAGTTGATTCGTTCCATGATTACTTCCCCTGTAGACCAGGTACAAGTATTCTCGTACCAACACACCATTCTAATTTCGTTTATTCTTGCTAGATATAATTGGCATTCTAAATTGAACTGTTTATGGATTCAGGAAGCATGAAAATTAAGCTTTGTTCAACAGATTGAACAATTCTTTATCGATTTTTGCCGTTATTGTGAAGCACCCTTTTTGTTTTTTCCTTACTCTTATGGTCCATGCTGTGCTGGTCCAGCAGAGTTGTAGCAGGCATGTAGCTGTGGGTTAGAACGAGTTGATATGGTCCTGTGCGACCAGCAGGGCTACAAGCAACAAGGATGATGATAATAATATGGTCCTGTGCGACCAGCAGGGCTACAAGCAACTAGTTATTATACTAGTTATTACCTGCAGTGTGTGGATGTATGTATGAAACGGTGTATGTGATATTTTTTACATTTGTATCTTTGTAATATTCGTAAAAGCTGTTGTTGACTTTTACAGTTATGGTCCCCATGTTGTGTACTTGTCTGTATGTGATATTTTTTACATTTGTATCTTCGTAATATTCGTAAAAGCTGTTGTTAACTTTTACAGTTATGGTCCCCATGTTGTTTACTTGTCTATGTTGTGATAATGCACCTGACCAAATTTCTCCCGTTGGAGATAATAAAGTTATTCTTATCTTATCTTATCTTATCTTATCTTAACAAGGATGATGATAATCCATGGTATTGACCTGTTGACTTGCTGTGTCTGCCCAGGCAAAGTGGTCCCTCTGAAGAAGGTCACACTAGTGCTGGTGAAGGATCCATCTTTCGTGCCAATGTCGATTACACTGAGTTCGACCCAGTCCCCGGGAAATATGCCTCTTCCCCCTGTCTTGGCCTCCAGGGTCGGTCAGGAAGTGGTGACTGTGCCAGCGGGGATCGAGCACGTCGTCTTCTCCTCTACACAAAACACGTCACAAGTCCAGGTCCCAGAGTCCCAGCTTCATCCACAGTTGCCTCCCCTGCCCACAGTGAACGAGGGTACAGGCAGTAGTGCCTCCTCTGGATCTGTGAGAGGCAAAGTGCTGCAAAAGAGCAGTGACCGGACTTCAGCAGCCGAAGCAATGACTGTTTTGAAGAAGATCAACCTGAATGAGTCGTCTGTAAATCAGTCCTTGATTACAGCTGCGCTAAAGGGAAATGGAAACCGAGGGAATTCCCCTGCTCGAGTTGTTGGACATTTCAGTTCACAGACTTCTGGTCGTTCTTCAACAGCCAAAGCAATGACTGTTTTGAAGAAGATCAACCTGAATGAGTCGTGTGTAAATCAGTCCTTGATTACAGCTGCGCTAAAGGGAAATGGAAACCGAGGGAATTCCCCTGCTCAAGTTGTTGGACATTTCAGTTCACAGACTTCTGGTCGTTCTTCTTTGTTAAGTGGTTCAACGTCTCCTGCGGCAAGGCAGATGATCTCTATCGGAGGTTCACTAAAGTCGGCATCTCCTGCGTCAAGTCAAACGGTCCGTGACAAAACTGACTCCGGATCACTGACACCAGGTGAGAATGCTTCCATTCCTGAAGGTGTCATGTCTGTGACTTCATTACCCTTATTCAGTGTGTGGGGCTGTGTCATTGAGTGTGTGTGTACGTTCACATGCGTGTATGTAGATCACTAGATGTGCATACGTGTTTACATGAGAGAGGGTAAATGATGTCAGAGTGTATGGTTGAAAGAAAGAAGGGTCTGGGTTGTTTGTGTGGGATGGGAAGGGGTGATTGTGTGGGATGGGAAGGGGTGTTTGTGTGGGATGGGAAGGGGTGATTGTGTGGGATGGGAAGGGGTGGTTGTATGGGATGGGAAGGGTTGTTTGTGTGGGACAGGAAGGGGTGATTGTGTGGGATGGGAAGGGGTGATTGTGCATGTGTTCATTAAAAGACTTGTTTAATTACACATACTTAACCGTGACCCAACTAGTGCAGACTCCGGCAGGGGTCTGACATTCCTGTTCTGTGCAAACTACTATCCGCCTATGCGGAGAAAACAAAAGCACTACGGCTGATAACCTCCCTGAAGTAGGTATCCTCCCCTTTGTCCCGCTGGCTAGTGCCCTCTTTTCCCGGCAGCCATTATGACTCCTGTTCCTGTGCTTTTCATACGGCTAAGTTTTTTTTCGTATTTTCTGTCTGTCTGTCGATTCTCTGGCGTTCTTGTTTTTTGTCAAATTTTGTCTTCAACCAGATCACATAATTATATGGTTCGATTGGGAGATTGGGCTAAAATTAAGGCGCGATCGCAATCGATTTGCGGACACTCTGGGCCCTCTGTTTCTGGGAAGGGGTGATTGTGCATGTGTTAATTAAAAGACTTGTTTTTGTTCTTCTTGTGACTAAATGAAAATAGTGCATTGTTTTTTTGATTTGTTTTTTTAGTGGATATGAGGATGTTAATTCAAAAACCTCATTTTTATAAGGGTTGCACTTGCAATTGCAGATTTTAAGAATTTATAAAAATGGATGTGTTTAGGTCAGGTGGATTTAAGTGTATTAGTTACAGTGTTGCACCTGTTGTGTAAGAGTTTATAATTTGTAATTTGGTGTGTTCAGTGTATATTAGTTTACATGTTATTAATAGAACAGGTCTCTCTTATTGCATACTGAATCAAACTGCTGTGTTTACAAAGTTTTGTGTTTGTATTCAGCCAAATGCTTTCAACCTTTTCATCAACTTACAGTAAGCCTTTTGCCATGTTCCTTTGTGCATTTCATTTTGGGTTGAGAGACTGTGTTGTTACTGTTAGTAACGAGCATGTGAATGTACATGCATGTGGTTTCCAACTGGTTGATAAATATGCATCGCATCTGACGAGCGCAATAGCCGAGTGGTTACAGCGTTGGACTGTCAATCTGAGGGTCCCGCGTTCGAATCACGGTGATGGCGCCTGGTGGGTAAAGGGTGGAGATTTTTACGATCTCTCAGGTCAACATATGTGCAGACCTGCTAGTGCCTGAACCCCCTTTGTGTGTATATGCAAGCAGAAGATCAAATACGCACATTAAAGATCCTGTAATCCATGTCAGCGTTCGGTGGGTTATGGAACCAAGAACATACCCAGCATGCACACCCCTGAAAACGGAGTATGGCTGCCTACATGGCAGGGGTAAAAACGGTCATACACGTAAAAGCCCACTCGTGTGCATACGAGTGAACGCAGAAGAAGAAGAAGAAGCATCGCATCCTAAACGGGCCTCCATGGGAGCATCTTCATCACTCCCATCATGATTCATCATCATTGTTCGCTTTGCAGATGTGGTGCAGAGTGTATGGATTTGTCCAAACGCTGTGACGCCTCCTTGAGTAACTGAACTGAACTCATCATTGAAGTGTAGACAATAAAATATCCCAAATTCATGGACCCTAAAAAAAAGAAAGAAAATGCATCGAATAGTACTACATTATCAGATTGTTTGTGTGTGTTTTTGTTTTTTTAAGATGTGTTGTATTGTACCGCATTGTGTTCTGCTGTGTTCAGATGTGCAGAAAATGCGTTCCCTTCTTGCTGGCCGTGGATGCACAACAACGGCGCAGAACCGGACGTCAGGGCGTTCTGCGACAAAGGTTGGCGATGGGAGCACCTCTTCCCTTGTGCTTCCTTCTGTGACAGAACCCACCCTCAGTGAGGCGAACGATGCCGCCAGCGGAGGTAAAACGTTGGCCCAAGCGGACGGTGAAGTGTCAGTGTCGGGGACATCCACTTCAGCCAGGGGGTACAAAGCCTTGACAAAGAAATGCCTTTTCCGAAAAGCCTCCAGGAAAGGTGCCGACAGGAACGTTCCTGATCAGACCAGTGCCAACAGGGGTGTTCCTGACGAGACGAGCGCCAACGGGAACATTCCTGATGAGACCATTGGCAGCAGGAATGTTCCTGATCAGACCAGTGCCAACACCCCACACCGGCAGATGTCAGCAGCAGGACTGTCTGGTACCGACAACAAAGGCGACAGAAATGCCTCCTCCACTACGAAGTCTGAAACTGGGAATGTGAGCGAAACAGCAGAGGGGGAGGGGGAGGCAGTGGCCCGGCGAGTGCGAGGAGCCAAGCGCCGATCCCTTCGCCTGTGCGGTGACACCAAGAAGAGACGGCCTTCTGATGTGCTGGATAACATCGCTGAGGTAACACTTTGGAGTAGCTTTAATACTTAATGAGGTAAAACTTTTGAGTAATGATGAGGTTGAACTTTGGAGTAACGATAATACTTGACGAGGTAAAACTTTGGAGTAACAATATTACTTAATGAGGTAAAACTTTGGAGTAATGATAAATACTTAAGGACGTAAAACTTTGGAGAAATGATAATGCTTAATGAGGTAAAACTTTGGAGTAACAATGATAATGATGTAAAATTTGTGAGTAATGATAAAGACTTGATGGGTTAAAACTTTTGAGCAATGATGATACTTAACTCACTCCGGACGATGGAACGCTATGACATTCCTGATGCAAGGTAGCATTCTGTCGTCCGGAACGCTATAGTGGTTTCGACAATTAAAAATTTCCCCACGT
Source organism: Babylonia areolata (assembly GCF_041734735.1). NCBI lineage: Eukaryota > Metazoa > Mollusca > Gastropoda > Neogastropoda > Buccinidae > Babylonia > Babylonia areolata. The sequence continues at coordinate 4,630,351 of NC_134904.1, read as the reverse complement.
TTTCTTCATAGGATAGCATAAAAATCGCATCTACACCGGGATTGCGAACGTGTCAAGGGTCAAATGGAAAGTTTCTTCGTGAGGTTCCGTAAGTATACATGTGCTGGCCAGCCATTGACCTTGGTACCCCACATGCCAAGTTAATCTGCATACGTATCGAAAATGGCGTCGCAGGCAATACAAGTGGAAATGCATCAAACTGAAGGTTTCAACATCAATGAGGATGATGAAGACGTTGAATAAAGTATCTGCAGTGAAGAAAACCACCATAAGAAGGTACTGACAGTGACTCAGCTTCTGAGGGCTGTGAAGAGAGGGAGGGGGGTAGGCATACACACTACGTGAGAAGAGGGGTCAGTGGGTCAAGTACAGGGAGTTTCATTCAGTTACTTTGTGTTTTGTATTTTTTTGGTGATTTTTTTCCTAACTTTAACAAATGGGTCGTCTGCAGGGGAAAGCAAAGGAGAAAACTATTCGTCCGGAGTGAGTTAACGTGGTAAAACTTCGTTTCTGAATGAATGGCATCCAGACCACTAGCCAAGGTTCGATCCGGTACACTCCGACTCTCTCGCTTCTTAGGCAAACGCATGACCACTGGGTCACAGCACAACTGAATGGAAGACTGTGTGTATGTTGTCAGGAAACCAGGAGCAGTATGCAGTGTGCAGCCTGTGGCTTTGTGCTGCTGGACAGTGTCAGAGATCTGGGTGAGTTTCAGTTTCTCGAGGTGTCACTGCGTTTGGACAAAACCACCAATATGCTGCATCACATCTGTTTGTCAGATGCCTGACAGCAGCAGCATAACCCAATGCGCTGTTCAGGCCTTGAGTGAATGCATGTATATTTGTTTACCTATCTGGGTGGATTTTTTTTTTTTTTTTTTTTTTTTTAACAGAATTTTGCTAGAGGACAACCAGCCATAGTAGCCATGGGTTCTTTTACTGTGTGCCAAGTGCGTGCTGCACACGGGACCTCAGTTTATTACCTCATAAGAATGACTAGTGTCCAGACCACCACTCAAGGTTTTGTGGAACAGGAGAAAATACTGGTGAGTGTGGGATTCGAACCAGTGCACTCAGATTTGCTTGCCTCCTAGGCGGACGGGTTACTCCATATCCACCATTAATCTGCCGACACCAGTGATTGTGACAGGAACTCTCTCCCCTCGAGCTGAAAGTGGAGTGGGACCCAAACTGAGGTCGTCATGAGAGCAGAGCATGAAAGGCCCCAGATTCTGGGACAATTTTTGGGGGAGGGTATTGATGATGACTGAGGATGATGATGCTGCTGCTGTGGATGTCTGTTTTAAGTTTGGGATTATGTGACAAGTTTGGATTTCTGTGCTTTCTTTTAAACTATATCCTGGCATCAACTAGGCTTGAGAGATACAGGAACTTACAGCGTTTTGTCTTGAAATATTAGCAGCACTGCAAGACACAGCCTTGATTAATTTGGGTGACTGTTGACTGTGTGGTCCCAGTCTTCCCAATGGACCCCACAGCACACTCATCTCTGGACCCACAGGAAAAAAACATTCACATCTTTGCTGTGACTTGTGAGTGACATGAACCACAAAGCGCGGTGGCTAGTGAGTTAACAACAGTTTGATCTCTTGATCAATGATAAGTTTAGTTTTAAGATTTGTGGTTTGAACACATAGCCTGCTTGGTATGATCCAAAAAAAGAAGTTCTGCATCAAATTCACTTGTATGCACAATGTCAGACTGTAACACTCAGCAGTCATGTTCAGTATTTCTCCTTCAGTATTATGACCCCCCCCCCCCACTCCCCCCCATGACCCCGACCCCCACAAAAGGGGAAAAAACCAACATCATATAGCATTGATTTCAATCTTTACACCATCATTGTGATTGTCAATGAATTAAAAAAAAAAAAAATTTAAATGTGTTATTTAACTTGAGAGAAAAAGTCTCGTCTCATCTTAACATGTTTTCTGCAGACTTTGAACGGCGAGACACCATGCCAAGCTATTTAAAGGGGATGGTCGACATTACTCAGCCGGAGGTGTTGTACTTCAAAGGAGCCACCATTACTCAGAAATTAAAGCTGCCTTCCAGTCCTCAAGGCAGTAAGTATCACGCACTATGTACCGTATATAGACAAGTGTTATTTATGGTGTGGGCAGTCAACAGTTGGTTACTGTTGTTGGAAATTTAAGATCTTTTCGTGGCTTTGTCCACTTCTTTTGTATACAGTCATACAAGATTAAATATACATGTGAAAGATCCTGTAATACATGTTAATGTTTGTTGGGTTATGGAAACAAGATTGTACAAAGCATGCAGTCCTCCCAAGATCAAAGATGGCAGCCTAAATAAAGTAAAAATGGTCTTGCAATAGCTGCATGTAAAATCCCAAAGAATGTGCTAACAGCAACAGCAATGCCGGAATAAAGAAGTTTAACAAAATACATTTCAAAGAATTTACTGTTGTGCTGGAAATTCAAATTTAATTGATATTTCATTATTATTATGGCAACAAAGAATGTGAAAGGATTTTGACTGAACATTTCTGTTTGTTATGGCAGATGCTTTGGAAAAGACTGCTTTGGAAAACCAATATTCCTCAGTTGATGAGTTCACCATAATGACACAAAACAGACACCAGTTGAAACAGTCAGAACAAATTACAATCACAACAAAATAGAGGTAGTCATATTTTATCATTTTTAAGTTGAGGGGAATATATTGAAGAAAAAAAATCAAAGCAGATATGTTACTTTGATTTAGGAAAAAAAACAAAACTTTCACTTAAAAAAAAAAAAAAAAAAAAAGACACTGTAAAACTTTTAACTCGTTCTACTCCAGGTATGAGATGACTCTTACCATGATAAGTTCTTCTGTGGACCAGGTACAAGTATTCTCGTACCAACGCACTATTCTAGTTTTGTTCATTCTTGCTAGGTACAGTTGGCATACTAAACTGAACCGTTAGTGATTCTGGAAGTATGAGAACGAAGCTTTGTTTGACGGATTAACTCACTGGGGACAAGTTTTCTCCCTTGCTTTTCCCCACAGATGGCCCATTTGTAAGGGTTTGGAAAAAAATTACAAAAAATACAAAATACTGTGTAAGAAAATGAAACTTTCAGAACTGGTTTATTATGTGTTGAGCTATTACATATATATATAAAAAAAAAAAATCAAATTTCTCATCTTATTTTTACAGTTTTGCCATATGTAGAAAATACTGCCAATTTTTCACCCCGAATCACCATACCCATGCTCGCTTTCTGCATTAAATTCGCTTTCTTCTTTGTCATCATCCACCTCTTCAATGTCCGACCCTTCAGTTTGTAGCATTTCAAGTACTTCGGCAACCCTAAAACGTTGCCGTCACTGCCTTGTTCTCTTCACAACATTCTGAGAAGAGCCCGCTTTGCTAACAGGCTGGCACGCGAGCAGATGACCGGTCAGTGACTTTGTCAGCGTGTGTGCGAGACAGGCCACACAAACCAGGCTGACCAGTTATACTGTTCGATTGTGGAGTGACCCAGAATAGCACACTCTGCTTGGCTAATCACAAAATCATGTGTACAGCGCATGATGGAATTTTACTTTCGGAGAATGCTATTCCATTCCTTCGTCCGAATCCAGATACGTTTGTGTAGGAATGCGTGAGCATTCCTTTGTCCTTTTTCCATCGATTTTTGCTGTTTTAGTGAACCACCATGTTTTTTTCTGCAGTGGTCTCATGCAGTGCTGGTCCAGGGCAGTTGTAGCAGACAGGTAGCTGTGGGGGTAGAATGAGTTAAGGGCGACAAGAAATAACAAGAGAGGCAAGGCCTTCAAGACTCACTTGCGATAAATTAAGTCCCCTAGCATTAATTACAGAGTAATTTCCCTTTTTTTTACGATCTGCACCAAAACGTTTGCAAAATAAATAAAAATTCCATGCTTAGCAAAAGAAGTTCCTGTTTGAACAAAAAATGATAATAATGACTCCTCTTGTTGTTGTGTCAGAATAAGAGGTCGAAGTGCCAAGTTTAGAGAATACAAAAAATATAAATATAACAGTAAATGCAGTTTGCATATAATTAGGCTTCCTTTTTTTTTTCTTTTTTTTTTTTTTGCCTATTCCAGAGGTGCAATATTGTTTTAAACAAGATGACTGGAAAGAACTGAATTTTTCCTATTTTTATGCCAAATTTGGTGTCAACTGACAAAGTATTTGCAGAGAAAATGTCAATGTTAAAGTTTACCACAGACACACAGCCACACACACACACACACACACACAGACAGACAACCGAACACCGGGTTAAAACACAGACTCACTTTGTTTACACAAGTGAGTCAAAAATGGTGGCTTTTTTCTTTCTTTTATTATTAAGAAGAAAAATCGAATATATTAAGTTCTTTTCCCTGCGCAGGCAGTCGGCGACAGCAGATTGGCAGCAACATGGAGGCCACTGTGGAGCTGATTCACTGTCCAGGCTGCGCACCCATCCCCCACCACCACCACCAGCACCACCACCCACATTCAGCCGCAACAACCCTGTTGGGGGCAAAGGTCACGCTGATCGATCCCGTCAACTCGGCCTCCACTGGACAGGTGAGGAGATGGCATGTGTGTGTGTGTGTGTGCATGTGTGTGTGTGTTGTTGTTTTTGGGGGAGGTCAGGGGGGTTGTCACTACTGGACAGGTAAACAGGTGTCAGTGTGTGATAGGGAAGTGGTCAGTTGTCTCTACTGGACAAATGTACAGGCGTCTGTATTAGACAGGTAAACAGGTATCTCTACTGGACAGGTAAACATGTGCAGGTGTTTCTGCTGGACAGACGTCAGTGTGTGGTTGGGGAGTGTACGGGTGTTTATACTGGACAGGTGTCTGTATAATTATGGTTGGGGAGTGTGCAGGTGTTTCTACTGGACAGTTGTCTGTGTGTAGTGAGGGAGTGTGCAGGTGTTTCTACTGGACAGTTGTCTGTGTGTAGTGAGGGAGTGTGCAGGTGTCTCTACTGGACAGTTGTCAGTGTGTGGTGGGGGAGTGTGCAGGTGTTTCTACTGGACAGTTGTCAGTGTGTGGTGGGGGAGTGTGCAGGTGTCTCTACAGGACAGTTGTCAGTGTGTGGTGGGGGAGTGTGCAGGTGTCTCTACTGGACAGTTGTCTGTGTGTGTTGGGGGAGTGTGCAGGTGTCTCTACTGGACAGTTGTCAGTGTGTAGTGAGGGAGTGTGCAGGTGTTTTTACTGGACAGTTGTCAGTGTGTGGTGGGGGAGTGTGCAGGTGTCTCTACTGGACAGTTGTCAGTGTGTGGTGGGTGAGTGTGCCAGTGTCTCTATTGGACAGTTGTCAGTGTGTGGTGGGTGAGTGTGCCAGTGTCTCTATTGGACAGTTGTCAGTGTGTGGTGGGGGAGTGTGCAGGTGTCTCTACTGGACAGTTGTCAGTGTGTGGTGGGGGAGTGTGCAGGTGTTTTTACTGGACAGTTGTCAGTGTGTGGTGGGGAAGGGTTCAGGTGTTCTGGACAGGTGTCAGTGTGTGGTGGGGAAGGGTTCAGGTGTTTCTACTGGACAGGTGTCAGTGTGTGGTGGGGAAGGGTTCAGGTGTTCTGGACAGGTGTCAGTGTGTGGTGGGGAAGGGTTCAGGTGTTTCTACTGGACAGGTGTCAGTGTGTGGTGGGGAAGGGTTCAGTTGTTCTGGACAGATGTCAGTGTGTGGTGGGGAAGGGTTCAGGTGTTCTGGACAGGTGTCAGTGTGTGGTGGGGAAGGGTTCAGGTGTTCTGGACAGATGTCAGTGTGTGGTGGGGAAGGGTTCAGGTGTTCTGGACAGATGTCAGTGTGTGGTGGGGAAGGGTTCAGGTGTTCTTACTGGACAGGTGTCAGTGTATGGTGGGGAAGGGTTCAGGTGTTCTGGACAGGTGTCAGTGTGTGGTGGGGAAGGGTTCAGGTGTTCTGGACAGATGTCAGTGTGTGGTGGGGAAGGGTTCAGGTGTTCTGGACAGGTGTCAGTGTGTGGTGGGGAAGGGTTCAGGTGTTTCTACTGGACAGGTGTCAGTGTGTGGTGGGGAAGGGTTCAGGTGTTCTGGACAGATGTCAGTGTGTGGTGGGGAAGGGTTCAGGTGTTTCTACTGGACAGGTGTGGTGGGGAAGGGTTCAGGTGTTCTGGACAGGTGTCAGTGTGTGGTGGGGAAGGGTTCAGGTGTTCTGGACAGGTGTCAGTGTGTGGTGGGGGAGGGTTCAGGTGTTCCTACAGAACAGGTGTCAATGTGTGTTGGGGGAGTATGCAGGTGTTTCTACAGGACCGGTAAACGGATGTCTGGGTGTGTTGGGTGAATGTGTTGGTGTCTGCCATCTTGCCAGCACGTCGGTTTCTGTGCGGTGTGTTTGACATGCGTTCAGAGTTTCTGTCACAAAACTTCCAAGACAGAAATCCATGGCAAAGTTGGGAGAATCTTAAAAGATAAGTAGATTTGATCCGAACATTTGCCTGTGCATTAAAACACGGAAATGTCAAGCAATGTTGACAAGACTGCTGAAATTGGTGAAAATTACTACAGATCACTTGTGACTCAAATATCCAAGTTGGACAGTTTCATGCTCATTCTGAAGCACATTATTTTGAACTTTCATGAAGCTGATGTCAGGTGGCTTTCAGCACTCCCCCTTTTTTTTTAGGGAGGGTGGAGAGAAGGTGTAAGGGGGTGGGGGGCGTTCTTTTTCTTTTTGTTTGTGTTTTTGGGGTTATATATCAGTGGGAATCATGTGCAAGCCATGAAGGCTTTGCCAGCCTTGTTTTCAGTCAGTACAGTATACACATATCTAATGGTATGATTCCTTTTTTTTTTTTTTTTTTTTCAGATGTGGATCTTTGCACACAAGGTGACAATGTCTTTCAACAACAAAACACAAGACTGCTGAGAGACTGTGTCTGCAGCAAACATGAGTGTTCCACTTCAGTGTGGATGTGTGATATGGTGCTCGTTTCAATCTTTTCATTGTTAAAACAGTTTTGGAGACTGCCAAACAGAACGGTGTTTACTGCATGTGTTTTGCTTTAATGAGCATTCCAGGCTATTACTGTTGTTGTTGATGCTATCAGTGTGATTATTTTTAAGAAAGAGACTGTCAGATTGTTTAGAATAGAAAAAAGATTGCTGAATTGTTTAGAATAGAGAGGTAGGAAAATTGTCATTTGACCAAAGGGAATAACATGGATTTCCTGTGGACTTATAAAATATTCAATGCAGAAAACGGTGTTGTCTGGACACCAGTATGTCAAGCCATTAAAAATCATGGAATGCATGACACAGTAATAGAAAAAAGATTCAGACTTCCAACCAGTCATAGATTGTACAGCAGTACTCTTAAAAAATACATGACTCCATACACATACAGACATTGTCTCACAATTACACACACAATTGGACAGCTACGCTTTATAGTTACCTTTTTTCCTCTCTTTTTTTGAGAGTATATCTGGAAACACAGCTGGGTCTCCCCAAGTTCTGATTGATTGATTGCTAAGTTCCGGAAAGTTCAGACTACTGCAGTTCTGCCTTGTCTTCATGGCTTCCAAGAAAACAAACCCACTCTAATGGATGGGTGAGAGATGGGGAATTTAAAAAAATGTTGAAAAAAACCCCCACCTCTGCTGGCTAAACTCTACTTGCTTTTACTGTCATTGAGAGATTTGAATAAACAATTTCTTGAATGTGTTTCAATACTTTTTCTGGAACATCTTCATTATGCTTGATTTGGTTCACCCTAATGTTTCATCTCATTCATTGCAATCATCTGTTGACTCACTTGTTCTTATCTCATATGATGAACAAACTTTCTCAATATCTCGGTCCTGTCGCCTGGAATAAACTTACACACTAAATTTGTCATGCTGAAGCTAAACTTTTAGTTCATATATGGCCTCAAAACAGAAAATCTGCTTTCATGGATGTGGAGGTGTTGGCTTGTGGTGTGAGTGTGTTTACTTCACTCCATTCATCTTGCTTTTTATGATATCTTATGTAACCAGTTTTTCCCCTTATCAGTTCAAATTTTTAGCAGTCTGGGTCCCAGTTGAAGGAGGATGAGTGCGTTGTAAATACTTAATATTATTATTATAAATCTTCTACATCCCACAGGAGTGAATTAAGAAGTACTGGAGTTGTATTATTATTATAAATCTTCTACATCCCACAGGAGTGAATTAAGAAGTACTGAGTTGTATTTGCTGTGCACTACACGTTGCAGTCTTATCAGTGTTGGTTGTTAACACTATTGGTCACTGTGAGGTAGAGTGCATTGTAAATGCTCATTATTATTGTTAACCCGTCACCTTCCCACGAGAGTAAATTAAGAAATGTGCAATACGCATCACAGTCTAATCAGTGCTGGTTGTTAGCACTCTGGGTCCATGCCCTAAGGAGGCAGAGTGTATCATGAAGACCCGTTATTATTATTCTTCTCATTATTATTAACGTTCCACCTTGCCACTGGAATGAATTAAAAAGTGATTTTTTGCTGCACAACACGTACTGCAGTCTTATCAGTGTTGATTGTAAGCGCTCAGGGTCACTGTCCTAAGGAGGTAAAGTGCATTATAAATACCTGTTCTTGTTAACCTTCCATTTATGTGCATGTAGTTTGAAAAAAGTAAATCAACATTGATGTAAACAAAATAAAAAATAAAAATCATGTTCTATTTTTCATTATTCATGTCACAAGAATTAGACACCTCATCAGAATCTGGACCATATAATCATCTGGTTGCCATAAATTTGTTATGTTGGTAGATGGTATTTATTTTATTTTATTTTTATCTGAAAGATAAGTCTAGCCTACAACTTTAAGATTCATTGACCATGTGCAGGTGTGAGTTGGAAGCACACCGATTTAAGAGCTGCTGGCACATTCTTTAATATGGTTGTGATGTTCACAGTTTGTACTGATAGTGAGAAATGGGATGCTACTTCGCATGTTGCCCATATAAAATCTTAATCACAATCACTGTAACATTACCTTTTATGCGTATTCATAATTTCATCTGCATCTTATCTCTGAACTGGCTCATGACATTCTTCACATGGATTAAATCATCAGTGAATCACAAATACATGATAATAAAATGCATTATTATATGAAAATTATGAAAATAAAAGAGAAAGAAAATTTGTGTGGCAAATTATTATTATTTTTTTTATTCATCCCTGTTATACATAACAATAACTTAAATGTCTTCATGAGTTTTCTTGAATGAATTAAATCAGCACTTGACATATCACCATGCTTTAGAATGATAATGTAACCAAAGCATTAAACATTAACAGGAAATATTTACTATAAAACCTTTATTTGCATGCACTTTTATAAATATGTAACTCACACACAGCACACGCTGATGTGCCTTACATACTTTCATGTATACAGCGTTTGCTTATTATTTCCCTTGGATTGCTTTAAGTATTAAATATACTGATTGGTCATTAACATCAAATGGAAGAATGTGTGAATTTTTTGTGAGAAGTGGACACTTCCTTTTCTTTGCTGTGGAAAAGAACATGCCTGCAGTGTACCAGTGAAAGTGTTTGTGGTTTATTCACACACATTGTGTCGGAAGTGTCTGTATCACCGATGCTTAATCACCTCAATACAGTTTTCAATGTTGTTTTCAGTTTTCAATACTTTTATAACATTCATTTGTAAAACAAGGACATATAAAAATATATATCTTTGTGGGCCTTGGCCCCCCTTAAAACAGAATGGAAGTGGACTTGACATATGTTGTTACATATTCAACTCGACAATTTTTAGTCTGTCAATACCACTTTCAGTATTTAATTAAAACAATGCATGTTAGATGTATCAGAACATTGCAGTGCATATGATGCACACAAACACACACACACACACAGAGCAGTTTTAAATGCAACAGCAGCAAACCCAACAAGCAAATATGTACAACAATCAATGCATAAAACAATTTCCTTGGTGTGCACCTGCTCTAATATTCTGCGTCCTCTATCTCTTCATCCGGGGCACACTGAAACACACCACAATGAGTTGCTTTACTTCACCTGCAATGGACATCCCCTGAAAGTCATTCTCATCTCAGTCAATACTTCTTTTTTTCTTTTATACCTTACTTAACCCCTTGACTGCTGAACTTGGTGAAAAGAGATCAGTGTGGTATGCACTGGAAGTGCAACTGGTACTTAGCATATCCTCTTCTATTCCCTTTGTGTGTTCATACCATGCGTTATTTGTGAAGCGTACACCACGCATGAATTTCTCTTCTTGAGATGATAAAGTATTCTGTATCTGTATCTGCATCTTAACTCACTCCGGACGATGGAACGCTATAATGTTCCTGACGTAAGGTAGCGTTCTGGATGACGGAACGCGACAGCGGTTTCAACAATTAAAAATTTGTCCATGTTTTCCTCATGGGGTAGCATAAAAATTGCAGCTACACCAGGCATTGTGAACATGTCAAGGGTCAAATGGAAAGTTTCTTCATAAGGTTTCTGTGACTGTACACTTGCTGGCCAGCCATTGACCTTGGTACCCAACATGACAAGCTAATCTACATACATATTGAAAATGGCGTTGCAGGCGATAAAAGTGGAAATTTTTTGGCTAACTAGATCATGACAGTGGCTTTTTACTGCTGCTGAAGTGATTAAAATGCTTCAAACTGAAGGTTTCGACATCAACGAGGATGATGAAGATGTTGAATAAAGTATCTGCAGTAAAGAAAGCTACCAGCAAGAAGGTACTGACAGTGACTCGGCTTCTGAGGGCTGTGAAGAGAGGGCGGGGGGAAGGCGTACACATGTTAGAAGAGGGGTCAGTGGGTCAAGCACTGGGAGTTTCATTCAGTTACTTTGTGTTTTGTATTTTTTGTGATTTTCTTCCTAACCCTAACAAATGGGTTGTCTGCAGGGGAAAGCAAGGGAGAAAACTATTCGTCCGGAGTGAGTTAAATGGTGATTTTGATTTTGCTGACCAAAGCAGTGCATCCCCAAGAGGGAGAAGTCCAAATCAAGAATGGATAACCTGTCCTGCATGCTGTTGTAATGTTATCTCACTGGGATGACAGCCCTTCACTGAAGCATACTGTTGTCAGCAGCAGTTAAGGGGTTAACCATATATTCTCTGAAAATAATCTTAATCAAACTGGTTGGAAGTACTCCTAAAAGCCAAATCACAACATAAGCAGTTGAGGAGATAAATTTAACTGTTTTGATCCATTTTATTCATGAAGTAGCATTCTTGATCTTGATTTTTTTTTTTTTTTTTTTTTACCCGAGTTAGGCCATACCAATACAAGTTTCTTCATGCTTACAGCTTTATCACCCACATTTCTTCTTTTCTTTTTCTTTTTTAATTTCATTCTGTACATGTTTATTTAGCTGTTTCTGTGTCTTCCCCATCTTCTTTCAAACACAAACTGCAAAATCTCATGTAAAGATTTCTTACAGTTCAAATTTCTGTTCATTGAACCCAAAGAATATCAAAACTTTGAAATACTCCAGAGCTTTCCTTCTTGTAAATTTGCACAAGGAAAAAGAAATTTGAAAGAGAAGCTGCTTGATGGTGAAAAGAGAAAAGCCCACTAGATTCACTGTAGCTCAAGGAAATTTGAAGACTAAAGCAATACCACACGGATACTTACAAAGAATTCCACAAAGCGCACTTGGCTGTCATCATTTAAATTTGAAGACTAAAGCAATACCAAACGGACACTTACAAAGAATTCCACAAAGCACACTTGGCCGTCATTTAAATTTGAAGACTAAAGCAGTACCAAACAGACACTTACAAAGAATTCCACAAAGCACACTTGGCCGTCATCATTTAAATTTGAAGACTAGAGCAATACCAAACACATACTTTCAAAGAATTCCACAAAGCACACTTGGCCGTCATCATTTAAATTTGAAGACTAAAGCAATACCAAACAGGTACTTACAAACAAACAGATACTTACAAAGAATTCCACAAAGCACACTTGGCCGTCATCATTTAAATTTGAAGACTAAAGCAATAACAAACAGGTACTTACAAACAAACAGACACTTACAAAGAATTCCACAAAGCACACTTGGCCGTCATCATTTAAATCTGAAGACTAAAGCAATACCAAACAGGTACTTACAAACAAACAGATACTTACAAAGAATTCCACAAAGCACACCTGGCCGTCATCATTGCGGATCATGTACTGCAGAGAAAGGAAGCCCCGGGCATCGGTGCGAATCGAGATGCGTGCTGAAAGAGCCAGAGCTTTGGAAGAAGGTCGTAACAGCTGCATCTTGTATCTGGAAGAAAAAGATAAACTTCTGATCTCAGAGAAAGAAAAGTACTCTCTTTTTTTTCTTTTCTTTTTTTTTTTTTTTTTACAAAATTCTGCATAGCCATTTTCAAAATGTAATTTTTTTTTTTTTTTTTACACAATTGCAATAATGTAAAATTGATTTTATTGCTCACCAATGGCTAACTAAAACTAAACTTAAAGATTTACTTCTAGGTTATCGGCCGTAGTTGCTCTCTTTTTCTCCGCATAGGCGGATAGTAGTTTGCACAGGACAGGAATGTCAGACCCCTGCCGGAGTCTGCACTAGTTGGGTCACGGTTAAGTATGTGTAATTAAAACTAAACTTAAAGATTTACTTCTATCAGTGATTTTAAATATCCGTCTACTCCCTCACCCACCAACTTCACACAATCTGAAGATGTTTAACAGCAAAACTGTACAAAAAAAAAAAAAAAGAATCCTAAAATACATGTCATAACAAGAATTCCTGTTACTGAACATTAATTAATTGTTAGACTTTGCCATTGCAAGAGTTTCAACTTAACTTTACTTTAACTGTTAGACTGTGTGTCATAGTAAAGAGTTCCTACCAAAACATTACCTGTTAAACTGTGTGAGTGTCATAGCAAGAATTCCTACCTAAACATTACCTGTTAGACTGTGTGTTTGTCATAACAAGAATTCCTACCAAAACATTACCTGTTAGACTGTGTGTGTGTCATAACAAGAATTCCTACCTAAACATTACCTGTTAGACTGTGTGTTTGTCATAACAAGAATTCCTACCAAAACATTACCTGTTAAACTGTGTGAGTGTCATAGCAAGAATTCCTACCTAAACATTACCTGTTAGACTGTGTGTTTGTCATAACAAGAATTCCTACCAAAACATTACCTGTTAGACTGTGTGTGTCATAGCAAGAATTCCTACCTAAACATTACCTGTTAGACTGTGTGTGTGTCATAACAAGAATTCCTACCTAAACATTACCTGTTAGACTGTGTGTGTCATAGCAAGAATTCCTACCTAAACATTACCTGTTAGACTGTGTGTGTCATAGCAAGAATTCCTACCTAAACATTACCTGTTAGACTGTGTGTGTGTCATAGCAAGAATTCCTACCTAAACATTACCTGTTAGACTGTGTGTGTCATAGCAAGAATTCCTACCTAAACATTACCTGTCAGACTGTGTGTGTCATAGCAAGAATTCCTACCTAAACATTACCTGTTAAGACTGTGTGTCATAGCAAGAATTCCTACCTAAACATTACCTGTTAAGTCTGTGTGTGTCATAGCAAGAATTCCTATCTAAACATTACCTGTTAGACTGTGTGTGTGTCATAACAAGAATTCCTACCAAAACATTACCTGTTAGACTGTGTGTGTCATAGCAAGAATTCCTACCTAAACATTACCTGTTAGACTGTGTGTGTGTCATAGCAAGAATTCCTACCTAAACATTACCTGTTAGACTGTGTGTCATAGCAAGAATTCCTACCTAAACATTACCTGTTAGACTGTGTGTGTCATAGCAAGAGTTTCCATTCAAACATTACCTGTTAGACTGTGTGTGTCATTGCAAAAATTCCTACCTAAACATTACCTGTTAGACTGAGTGTCGTAGCAAGAATTCCTACCGAAACATTACCTGTTAGACTGTGTGTGTCATAACAAGAGTTTCTACCTTTCTCAAGGCCTGATTAAGCGCATTGGGTTACGCTGCTGGTCAGGCATCTGCTTGGCAGATGTGGTGTAGTGTATATGGACTTTTCCGAACGCAGTGACGCCTCCTTGAGCTACTGAAACTGAAACTACCTAAACATTACCTGTTAGACTGAGTGTCATAGAAAGAATTCCTACCCAAACATTACCTGTTAGACTGAGTGTCATAGCAAGAATTCCTACCCAAACATTACCTGTTAGACTGAGTGTCATAGCAAGAGTTCCTACTGAAACATTACCTGTTAGACTGAGTGTCATAGCATGAGTTCCTACTGAAACATTACCTGTTAGACTGAGTGTCATAGCATGAGTTCCTACCAAAACATTACCTGTTAGACTGTGTCTGTGTGCACTGGAACGCTTCCACCATGTCAGAGTCTTTGGAAAAGGAAGACTGGAAAACATGAGGGTAAGAACAGGTACAGCTGATGATAAATCACATGACTTCACAGCATGCATACAATGCGAGTGAACAATGACGCCAATTATGCACATACACTCACAAATTCAAGTGCAAAATTTGCACTCAAATTCAAGTACAAATGCTGCAAATACGCATCGGCAGATATACTCCAACAACGCAGCACGCACAACACCTACAACCACGCATACTTTCTCACGCATTGAATTAAAAGAAAACACTCCAGAACTTGTGATGAAACAACACCCAACAAACATTCAGCAACTAAACAGGACTGGGACAGGAGCTAAAGTAAGCAACACTAAGTCCAACTACAAGGAAAATTTTCTCTAATTCTCACCCTACACAACAAAAAGAAAAAAAAAAAAAGGTGCAATTGACAATACTATTACTACTAATAGTACATTTATGTAGTGAATTCAAGCCTCTCAAAATTCTTTTCAATAACATGTCGGTTGGACTTGAAGCCCACAAGAACACTCACATACACAAGACAAGAGTGGAAGAAACAGTCCTCAATCCAACTATGTGGATCCAACCATCACGAAACACACTGCTGACAAGAGTTGGAGGATGGTGGCAGAACGGTTAAGATGTTATCTGCCAATACAGTGTCTGTGAGGGCCTGGGTTTGATTCCTGCTTTCGCTCCCTCTTCGCCCTTTTTGACTGGACAAATCAGACTGAGTGTCTAGTCATTCGGAAAAGACAATAAACCGAGATTCCCTGTGCAGCACGCACTGGGTGTACTGAAAAAGAACCCACAGCGACAAAAGTGCTGTCCTTTGGCAAAGTTCTGTTGAAGAAATCCACTCTGATAGGTATCAATACACAGATATTTCTGCATGCACTCAAGGCTTGACAGGCACATTGGGTTATGCTGCTGTCAGGCATCTGCCTAGCAGATGTGTAGCATACAGGGATTTATTTTGTCTGAACACTTTTATCTCCTTGAGAAAATGAAACTGAAGATTGTCACACACACACGCACACACAAACGCACACACACACCACACACACACACACACACACATCTTCATCTTCAGTGTTGACGATCTTCAGCAGTCCATTGCTAATGTATGACTTTTTCAACTCCTTGTTAAATAGTCCAGTTGGTTTGTTGTTATAGTTGTTAGTTTTTCATTAGAAATATGTTATATTGTTATGTTTTTTGGCTTATTTTTTAAACAAAACTTAAATCAGTAATTTTCACACACACACACACACTTTCACTTACTCGTATGCGTACACAGTAATTCCCCCCCCCCCCCCCACCCGATTTTTTTTCCTTCCCTCGTCTAATATCACTTACAGTGAAAAGACGTTAAACTAAAGAACGAACACACACACACAGACCACGCACACACACACACACACACACAGTGTGTACCCACATGAGTACTGCCCGAGTTTCCAAACGTGGAGAACTCCAGGAAGGGTGCATCAGGAGACATGAGGATCTGCAGGATGTCACTGCTGGAGTCAAGTTCACTGAACACTTCCTTCAGACATTCACTCTGCAATGAGTCAGAGTTAAATGGTCATGCCAACAGCATGATTATACAGCGCTTCTCAAAGTACTTGACAATAGCATGTGTCACATGACCGGTCGAGGTTGAGGACCCTCCTACAACCCGACAGGCCCTGCGCAATCTAATAAAAGAAAATTTAAGAAAAATGGGTCTCCGGATCCTCGCACTCAATTAAATGCAGCCAACGCCAAGAATTTAAAAACAATACCAAACTGTATTCATTCACTCACACAGACATACTGACAACCAAAACAGCAGTGAGGCCTAAACTATTTCCCTTAATCCCCCCCTCCACCCCCCCCACCCCCACTCCCCAAACTTCCTAACCCGCTAATACAAATCGCCACAGCATGTCAGTCAGCAGCTAGTGAACTAAAAGCTCTCCTGCCATGAATTTGGAAATGTCACCAGCAGAAGAGTGGAGAGACCTTGCAAACAGAGACACATTTGCCTAAAATGTCAGAGATACTTAGAAATAACGTCAATGAAAATTAAGATTTCTTTTTTTTCTTTCTTTTTTTTTCCAATTGAATACTGTAATTTTTAAAACACAAGGTAAACACATGTTTTTGTTGTTGTTGACTAAAAAAAAAAAAGAAAAAAGAAAGAAGTAAAAATGGAAGAATTTATAATGCTTTCTGGTCTCTAAACAGCCCCCCTTCCCAAACCATCCTAGCCAACTCGCCTCAACCACACATTAACACCCGCTTTCTTTTTTTCCCCTCATCCAAATCACCTTTGTGGAAAGACATTTCAAGGGTTTCTCACTTTCTGGGTGGTTGAGTTTGGTGTCCTCCATAACAATCTAACAGGTAATGTCAAAATATCAAACAAACAAGGCGAAAATAATGAAAAGCTGGTGTAGTTAAATCAAATCACACTTTAAACTTCCTGCATAACAATCTAACAGGTAATGTCAAAATATCAAACAAACAAGGCGAAAATAATGAATAGCTGGTGTAGTTAAATCAAATCACACTTTAAACTTGTCCCAAAACTCATAACAAATGCTCTGCACACCTTCATGATTATTTTATTGATGACACTAGTGCTGCAGAAGTCAAAATCCAGAACCTCGTCAGGTTCCAACGTTTTTAGACTGCAGTCCGTCAACACCCCATCTTCCTCCAGGATGACCACCAGGGGGCGCCCATACCCAGCGTAGCACATCTTCATGCTGGTTGCCGTGCTGGTCGGTCCTGTCCCACTGCCGAAGATCGTCAGGCATTCCTGTCACAGGCATAAATGCACACAGCCACTATACAGATCGTCACAACATGTGAAAGACCATGTATTGTAAGCTATGGCTTCATCAAAATATTCCATCAAACTCAGGCAAGAATCAAGCGCTCTAAGGATTCTGCCACAGCACCAGACAAAATACAGAATACTTCATGATCTTATCAAGAAAAATTCATGTGTAGTGTATGCTACACAAACAATGCATGGGAATCACAGTCAGTCAATATGAATACAAAAAAAGACATGAAATGCTTAAGTTAAATGCTAAGTTGATGTGAACCTTTTGTACAATAAACACATTCATACAAATGCAATGATCACCCTGTTCTCACATTCAATATATGAATACATAATTAGACATAAAACACTTAACCACAATGTTGGAGTAAATCTCACACACAATAATCACTGCGCACAGTAAGGTAACACATAAAATATCATTCTATAATTAAAACATAGACATACATGATTAACACCAGGCTACTGGACAGTATCTAAAAGTAATACACAGTATAAAATTTGCGCATGTATAAATACATGCATGCACACACACTGACTAATCATAAAAACAGTTGTGTGCTAAGATTAATTAAATTATTCAAGAACTGAACTGACTGGGGTATAAAAGTGTTCTGGATTCCTAAGAGTTTTCAGTTTGGGAAATCAACAAAGTTTCCACAAAGGTGAAAGGTCAGAGTATTCTGAGAGATATGGCTGTCATCGCTTATGACATGTGTTGATTTTTGTTTCACCACCTGTTTGTACTGTTCATTCAGAGTCTCTTGTTCGACACCAACTACCTTGTTGGACACATTTACAATTTTACTCATCTTCCTGTTCTTCACATTTAAACTTCCTTACCAGCAGACTACTAAGCAGGCAAAAAGAAAAAAAAAAAGAAAAGAAAAAAAAACCCAACATACTATGAGGACGGAGAGGTTAACCTTGAAGGTAACCTGATCCTGTGTGAGGACAAAGTGGTGGAACACGGCAGCCTGGATGAAGGCATTGGCTTGAACACACTTGGCATCTTCCACCGTCACCTTCAGTCCTTGGTTGGTCACAAACACAGTAGCAGTCTGCACCAACATTAAAAGAACAACCACACGGGTCTACATATATATATCTATGCACATCCTGTACAGTTAAATGCACACAATTATAAATTTTCATGTCATAGAACCATTCTCTCACTCATAGTCTCATCTTAGTTGAAAGTATGAGAGAATAGTTCTATGGCATGATGATTTTAATATCTATGATGCTTGCTGACATTCTGGTATTTGATGCTCTCTCTCTCTCTTTTTTTTTTTTTTTTTTTTACACAAATGAACAACACGGCAAGCTTTTCTGATTATAAAGCAGAGTGACGGGAAAAAAGTCATTCCTAATTCAAAAGAAGACATGATATCAAATGCATACTTTAGCATGGTCATTTCTGACCTGAATGGCTCACTGCAAGAAACAGATCTACAGGCATTCATCAGTGATTCAGTCTCCAGAGACTGCAGAGTTACACTCTGTGTAGTAACTGATACAACACTGGGAGTAACTGATCAAGCCAGAATGGGAGTGGCAGTAAATGGGAGTGGCATTACGTCCCATACTATGTACAGGGCAAGTCTGATGCTGGTCTGTCTGTCTGCCTTTAGGCCTTTCTCCTCAGTCTCTTTGCCTTGGAATGCCGAGCAAGCCAAGCGTCTCTTCAAATTAAAGCATGGACTTGGAACCTAGGCCTTTCTGCACCACCTGCCTCCAAGCCAATACTTTTGAAGCTACAGCTTCCCATGTATTCGGTCAACGTTTAAGGCATTCAGATCTCTCTTGCAAATGTGTAACTGAGGTCTGCCTGTGGGACATTTTCCCTGTATCAGTTATCTGTAAAGCAGATTCTTTAGGATCCAGATGCTGTTCAGCAACAAGGTAGGAAGCTAGCATTGGGGGAAGGAGGAGTGGGACAGATACTCATAGGTGAGAAAGAGTGTTTTTACTGACCAATTAATTTTGAAAATGACCCACTTATTTTGTGGTGAAGTGGTCAAATGTCCCACATTGAGTTGAACCAAACCCAAACTCTGATTTTATATGTCAGGAACTCTGTTACTTTAGCAACTTTTTCTTGTGTTTGGTGTTTGAATGCTTAAAAAATCTGTCAGTACATAGTATAAGCATTTCTTTTTGAAAAACAGGGCATGGAATAACCTGGCCTGTCTGGTTTCGATTCTCATTTTGATTTATTTCAACATTGGCGAAAATGAATCAAAGACAAAGACCTAGCGACTTACATCTTTAAAGTGAATAGCTTTGAGTATTGTGGAAACGTTTCGTGCATTATCGAGTTTGGCAACAAACACGTATCCACTGTCATCGTCTGCTTCCTGCGTTGACAGCATTTTACTTTGATAAGAAGATATTTGCCGCCATGACAGATTTGTGAAAGCAGAGTTAAGTCCCTTGTTATCCATTTGAGAATTTGTCAAACATGGCGACAGGAGCAGCCCACCTCAGCTCTTCCAAGCTGAACCTGGGTCTTCTGAGAGACTTCTACCGAAGAGAATTTTTGGAAAGCATTGACAAATGCCTTGGCACAAAGGTTTGCTATTTTTTTCCTCGTCATTGTGTCATCTAATCGACTGAGCTTCCAATGACTGTCTTACCAAGCTACTATTTCTATTTATTTCACTTGTGTTAGTCACATGATAACCAAGCGCATAAAAACCAAATCACAACAGAAAATCATGGATTTAGTTCAGTTTACTGTTGTGAAACTAAGTTGCTCCTAACGGCGCATGGCTTGAGATCCATTGATGGAGGGAAACAAGCTAATATAATATTGCGATATATATTAGACAAGTTGAGTACGAACCTCATATGCACTTTCACTTTGAACATTACAGATTTGTCACAGCTTTTAGGCTTCCAAAGCTGTTTCCTGCACCGCTACCCACAAACATAAAGATGAATGGCATACCTGACATTGTTAAGGTCTGCTCTGGAGTACGGAGCCAAAGTCTGGGACCTTTACCAGAAACAAAGCATAGACTGCCTTAAGTTGAAAGAATACAACTCGCACACGTGTCGCGCAATCAGTGCAAAAATGGTGACTACACCAATGACTTGAATAATTACGTACAAGAAGACAGTAGACCATTCAGAATTCTTCATATTTGTTCTGAACAGAACAAAAATTTCAAAATATGATCAATTATAAACTGAAACCACAAATATCAGTAAAATACAACAGCTTGAATTTGGGTGTTAACGTGGTTTTACCCACTTTTTGGTGAATAGAATTTTGTATGTGATCTTGCACCCTAATTTAGGTGGCATGCATACCTGACTATTACAATATAAAGAGACCAAAACAGTTACTGAATACGATTACTACATAACTAAGAATTAATCTGCTGCAGACATGTCCCTTTGTAACTGATTTCAGTAAATTGGCTAGATTCTCAATCTCATTCTCATAGTCATAGAAATACCTAACATGCACAAGCAGCACATGGGCAATGTACCAGTATACAGACAGTCCATGATCCAAGTGCCGGCTTTCTGTGACTGTGTGTATGTGTTTTTTTTCAGGCCATTGTGTGGGACGATGGACTGACGGGTCCTTTTGGCTTGATAGCTGAATATTCCCTGCTGAAAGTAAGGGGTTTCTGGCTTGGCTTGGCTTTCTCAGTTTCTGGTTCTTCTTTTTAATGTAGTTTGTTGTTGTGTTCCTTGTCTTTTAGTTTTACTTTTGGCCAGATATTGTTCTATTAATTGTTTTGTATGTGTATCAATGTTTGTGTGGCCATGATAAACTCTAGTCTAATGTTGACCAAAAAAAAGTGGTGCCCACTGGTGGAAAAAGCAAATCTGGCAGAATGTTTCATTTTGATTAGACATTTCGGTTCAGGAAATCAGTATCTGACTTTATATACTAATCTGTGATTGTGTCAAATGGGTACAAACTATAGCCAGTAGCTTTGCTGGGACAGCCAGTTTATGTGGCTAATGCAGTTCTTCAGATGGACCACCGGCCTAGTCCACCTGGCCTAGCCTGGTAGCTAAAAAAAAATTAAAAAACAACAAAAAAACCCCAAAAATTCCAGCACAGCTTATGATTTACCATATTGTGTCCCATTTAAAGATAAATTGATGTTATACTATACAGTACACGTGGTACAGAAACACACACACACACACACACACACACACACACACACACACACACACACACACACACACACACACACACACACATGTATTATAAATGTTACATTTGATATAGCATGCCATGTTGCATTGATGGTGGAGGAGAGTAAGTATAGATTGACCTTTTAGAAAAGAAGAAGAAATTAAAAAAAAAAAAAATATATATATATATATATATAAAGGAAACAAAATGAAAGAGAGGGAGATCTCAGTCCTTGAAGACAGCCACTTGGGGCCACTGAATAGGGAAAGCGCCATTACGATGTTGTTACTGCTGCTATGACTCATGATTCGTTCCCTCTAGATTTAGAATTTAAGATTCTTCCTCTCTGGACTTAAAATTTAAGATTCCTCCCCTCTGGACTGGGGAATTATATCTGATCAATGCAATGAACCATCCTCTGCAATATGTATGGTATATTCTTAGACAGCAATTAAAACCTGTATGGGAGAAAAATCATGTCCAGTGCCTTTCCAAAGCCGCAGTGTTCATTGTCACTCCATTGTGTGTGGATTATTCTGTTACAGTGTTAGATGTCACATGTCAGTCATTGACATTGTGCATAGATGTTTGACTCGTGGAGCTGTGAGGGTTTTTTTGTATGTGTCAGTGTGTTGCATGAGGTGCTGTTTTTGTTGTGTACATGTGATTTAATCTGTGTGTTTGTGTGTGTGTGTGTGTGTGTGTGTGTGTGTGTGAAGGACCATGAAGTGGAGAAGATGTTTCCGCTGAGGACAGGAAGTCTTCCAGCCAGCAATGTGCAGAGTATCATCTTCCTGACACGGCCACGTCTCGAACTGATGGAGAAAATTGCACAGAACTTGCATCAGTAGGTTTCCTTCTCTGTTTTATCCTTCCTACCCCCTAACCTTTCTCTTTCCCTTTCTTTTTCTCCAGTTTGTGCAGCTGGCACATGTATCTGTCATGTAGTGTCTGTTTCCTGATAGGGACCTTGTATGGCTGAATGCCTGTCCTGTAGTGTCCATTTCCTGTGTCCGTGTGGCTGCATGTTCTGTCTCATGTCTGTTCGGCTGTGTATTTGTGTAGTGTGGCTGTATAATGTTTGTTCTTTGTCTGTGTGGTTGTATATGTCTGTTTCCCGGGTCTGTTTAGCTGTTTATCTGTCCTTTGTCTGTGTATACTTATGTTTGTCTCATGTATTGTATGTTTCATGGTCTGTAAATTGTATCTGTGTGGCTGTATATCTGTTACTTCTAGATTTGTCTGTTTTGTAATGTCCAGGAGGAAGGTAGCAGAATCAGAGAATGGTTAAGACACTCATCTGCCAATACAGTGTCCATGAGGGTCTAAGTTCGATTCCCATTCTTGCTCTTTCTCCCAAGTTAGATTGGAAATATCAAACTGAGTATCTAGTCATTCAGATGAGACGGTGAACCAAGGTTCCATGTGCAGCATGCACTTGGCGCACTGAAAAAGAACCCACAGCAACAAATGGGTTGTCCTCAGGCAAAATTCTCTAAAAGTCCACTCTGAGCATGCACTCAAGGCCTGACTAAGCACATAAGGCCATGCAGCTGGTCAGGCATTTGCCTAGCAGATGTGGTTTAGTATGTATATATCACTAAAAAAAAAAAGTCACCTGTGCTGGTCAGGCACTAGTGGCATAAAGACGTTTGAAAACAAGAGAACGCTGGCTATTAAGGAGAAGCGTGAGCGAAGGAAGCAGGGTTCAACTTCTGGAGACGTTTTCCCTTGCAACACCTGTGGGAAGTGCTGTGCATCCAGAATCGGCCTCTTCTCCCACATGAGGACACACACCGACAGATAAGCCTGCCTGCCTACTCATCCGTCGGACCGACGGGAGACTCCATCAGATATAGTTATGTCAGAAGGCAGCAACAACTCCTTGAGAAACTGAAACTGAATTGTAATGTCCATTTCCTGGTTTGTATGACTGTATACATGTCTGTCCGATGTCTGTGTGGCTGTACAGTGTATATTCTTTTGTCTGTGTGGCTGTGGCTGTTTGTTTTGTAGTGTTTGTTTCCAGGGTCTATGCAGCTGCCTGTACATATATCCATTGTCTGTTCAGTGCCTTTGCAGGCATGCATACATGTGAATTTCTGTACCTTCCGCAATGACCGAACAAAGAATTTCTGTACCTTCAGCAATGACTGAACAAAGCATTTATCAATCCCATCTGAGAACAAGACTTAAAGTGTACATCTTGTGGTCTTACTAAGTCTGATCTCTTTTTTTCTTTCTTTTATTTTTTTATACTTCATCAGTTCATGTCTCACTGAATCAGTGAATACTGAATGTGTTTTTTGTTGTTTTGTTTTTTAATTTTTTTATTTTGTGTGTGTGTGTGTGTGCAGTGAGGAGACCAAAGGCGGCTATAAAAAGGAGTTTCACTTGATATTCGTTCCCAGGAAGAGTCTTCTTTGTGAAAGAAAACTGAAGGTATGGTCTGAGAGTAAAAGTTATTTTACCTCAAGCGGGTATGCTGATAACTGTATTGTGCGTACCTATATTATAAGCTGAAGTGACTGTAGAGACATCCTGTGTATAGATAATGCGGTGCATTTGTATGCTGATGTGACTATAAATGTGTATGTGTTATCATACATAGGTACTTCAGTTGATGTGGTTGTAGACATGTTCTGTAAAGAGTTGTGATATGGTGTAGAGTTGTAAACTGATTCAGAGTTACTGAAACTTTATGGGAGTCGACCATAATACAGTTCCTGAGCCCTGTTTAGTGAGTAGGCAATAGATAACATTGTATTCATTTTCATATTGTTCATATTCATACCAATCATAGTATTGTTATCATCATTATTATAATTTTTAAGGTATTATAATAATAATAATAATATTATTATTATTATTGTTATTATTATTGTTGTTGTTGTTGTCATCATCGTCATTGGTGGTGGTGGTGGTATTATGGTGGTGTATGATTTTCGATTTATGTTCATATCTTGTTATGTACTATCCCCCCCAATATTCCTTGTGACTCCGGTACACTTGGTAATAAAGACATATTCTATTCTATTCTATTCTGTTTGATTCGATTCTATTCTATTATTATTGTTGTTATTATTTTATTATCGTTGTTATTAGTATTAGTATTATTGTTGTTGTTGTTGCTGTT
This sequence comes from Babylonia areolata, assembly GCF_041734735.1. Classification (NCBI taxonomy): domain Eukaryota; kingdom Metazoa; phylum Mollusca; class Gastropoda; order Neogastropoda; family Buccinidae; genus Babylonia; species Babylonia areolata. Next base: position 4,605,834 of record NC_134904.1, on the reverse strand, counting down.
GTCGTTTTTATGAGTATGATTATTATTATTTGTGTGTGTGTGTGTGTGTGTGTGGTTACTAGGAAAAAGGGGTGTATGGATCACTGACCACCGTGGACGAGTTCAACATGACCCTGATTCCCTTTGACTCTGACCTGCTGTCCATGGAGATGAATGATTGCTTCAAGGTCAGTAATTTTTTTTTTTTTTTTTTTAATTGATTATTTTTATCTGGCTTGTTTGGGGCAGCATGTTTGGCTACCGAATGGCTGCTAGAGGGAGTATATTTGGTTAGAAACTGGCTGTTTGAGGGAGTGTGGTCATTGATTAGCTGTTTTAGGGAGTGTGTTTGGTTATAGGCTTTGTTTTATTTAAGGGGCGGGGGGTGTTCGTTCGTGATTTGCTATTTAGGGTATGTGTGTGTTTCCATGTGTTGTTGTTGTTGTCATACAGGAATGCTACGTGGAGAACGACTACACCTCCGTGTGCTGTTGTCATACAGGAATGCTACGTGGAAAACGACTACGCCTCCATGTGTTGTTGTTGTCATACAGGAATGCTACATGGAGAACGACTACACCTCTGTGTGTTCTTATTGTCATACAGGAATGCTACATGGAGAATGACTTCACCTCCATGTGTTCTTGTTCTTGTTGTTGTTATACAGGAATGCTACATGGAGAATGACTACACCTCCATGTGTTGTTGTTGTTGTCATACAGGAATGCTACGTGGAGAACGACTACACGTCCATGTGTTGTTGTTGTCATACAGGAATGCTACATGGAGAACGACTACACCTCTATGTGTTCTTGTTGTCATACAGGAATGCTACGTGGAGAACAACTACACCTCTGTGTGTTGTTGTTGTCATACAGGAATGCTACATGGAGAAGGACTACACCTCTGTGTGTTCTTATTGTCATACAGGAATGCTACATGGAGAATGACTTCACCTCCATGTGTTCTTGTTGTTGTTGTTGTCATACAGGAATGCTACATGGAGAATGACTACACCTCCATGTGTTGTTGTTGTTGTCATACAGGAATGCTACATGGAGAACGACTACACCTCCATGTGTTGTTGTTGTCATACAGGAATGCTACATGGAGAACGACTACACCTCCATGTGTTGTTGTCATACAGGAATGCTACATGGAGAACGACTACACCTCTATGTGTTGTTGTTGTCATACAGGAATGCTACATGGAGAATGACTACACCTCCATGTGTTGTTGTTGTTGTCATACAGGAATGCTACATGGAGAATGACTACACCTCCATGTGTTGTTGTTGTTGTTGTCATACAGGAATGCTACATGGAGAATGACTACACCTCCATGTGTTGTTGTCATACAGGAATGCTACATGGAAAACGACTACACCTCCATGTGTTGTTGTTGTTGTTGTCATACAGGAATGCTACATGGAGAACGATTACACTTCCGTGTGTTGTTGTCATACAGGAATGCTACATGGAGAACGATTACAGTTCTGTGTGTTGTTGTTGTCATACAGGAATGCTACGTGGAGAACGACTACACCTCCATGTGTTGTTGTTGTCATACAGGAATGCTACGTGGAGAACGACTACACGTCCATGTGTTGTTGTTGTCATACAGGAATGCTACATGGAGAACGACTACACTTCTATGTGTTGTTGTCATACAGGAATGCTACGTGGAGAACGACTACACGTCCATGTACTACGCAGCACAGTCCCTGATGACGCTGCAGGCTCTGTATGGCACCATCCAGTACATCCACGGCAAAGGCGACTGCGCTAAGGTGGGGATCTGCCTCTGGTCTGTCTTTGTGCTGCGCTTTTGCTGTCAATTTGGTCCGATTGTGTACCTCACTTCCACTGTCATGTTGGTCTGTTTGTGTTCCTCACTTCCACTGTCATGTTGGTCTGTTTGTGTTCCTTACTTCCATTGTCATGTTGGTCTGTTTGTGTTCCTTACTTCCACTGTCATGTTGGTCTGTTTGTGTTCCTTACTTCCATTGTCATGTTGGTCTGTTTGTGTTCCTTACTTCCATTGTCATGTTGGTCTGTTTGTGTTACACACTTCCACTGTCATGTTGGTCTCACTTCCACCATCATGTTGGTCTGTTTGTGTTCCTTACTTCCATTGTCATGTTGGTCTGTTTGTGTTCCACACTTCCACTGTCATGTTGGTCTGTTTGTGTTCCTCACTTCCACCATCATGTTGGTCTGTTTGTGTTCCTAACTTCCATTGTCATGTTGGTCTGTTTGTGTTCCTCACTTCCACCGTCATGTTGGTCTGTTTGTGTTCCTCACTTCCATTGTCATGTTGGTCGGTTTGTGCACCTCACTTCCACCGTCATGTTGGTCTGTTTTCCGTAGTTTTGCAGTTATGTTGGTCTGTTTGTGTTCCTCACTTCCACCGTCATGTTGGTCTGTTTTCCGTACGTTTGCAGTTATGTTGGTCTGTTTGTGTTCCATACTTCCACTGTCATGTTGGTCTGTTTGTGTTCCTCACTTCCACTGTCATGTTGGTCTGTTTGTGTTCCTTACTTCCATTGTCATGTTGGTCTGTTTGTGTTCCTCACTTCCATTGTCATGTTGGTCTGTTTGTGTTCCTCACTTCCATTGTCATGTTGGTCTGTTTGTGTTCCTCACTTCCATTGTCATGTTGGTCTGTTTGTGTTCCTCACTTCCGTTGTCATGTTGGTCTGTTTGTGTTTCTTACTTCCACCGTCATGTTGGTCTGTGTTCCCCACTTCCACTGTGATGTTGGTCTGTTTGTGTTCCTCACCTCCACTGTCATGTTGGTCTGTTTGTGTTCCTCACCTCCACTGTCATGTTGGTCTGTTTGTGTTCCTCACTTCCACTGTCATGTTGGTCTGTTTGTGTTTCTCACTTCCATTGTCATGTTGGTTTGTTTGTGTTCCTTACTTCCACTGTCATGTTGGTCTGTTTGTGTTCCTTACTTCCATTGTAATGTTGGTCTGTTTGTGTTCCTCACTTCCACTGTCATGTTGGTCTGTTTGTGTTCCTCACTTCCACCGTCATGTTGGTCTGTTTGTGTTCCTCACTTCCACTGTCATGTTGGTCTGTTTGTGTTCCTCACTTCCACTGTCATGTTGGTCTGTTTGTGTTCCTCACTTCCACCGTCATGTTGGTCTGTTTGTGTTCCTCACTTCCACTGTCATGTTGGTCTGTTTGTGTTCCTTACTTGCTGTCATGTTAGTCTGTGTTCCGTACTTCTGCAGTTATGTTGGTCTGTTTGTGTTCCATACTTCCACTGTCATGTTGGTCTCACTTCCATTGTCATGTTGGCCTGTTTGTGTTCCTCACTTCCGTTGTCATCAGTCATGATGTTCTATTTGTGTTTCTCACCTCCATTGTCATGTTGCTCTCACTTCCACCATCATGTTGGTCTGTTTGTGTTCCTTACTTCCACTGTCATGTTCACCCAAATTAAACGAACAGGCAAATCAACGCACATATAAGATTGCAAGAAAATAAACAAAGACAGATAATAAGAGGTGGACTTAAAAAGAATCCTGGTAAGAATTGACTTAAATGGGATTAGAAAAGCAACATATCGAACAAACTGCAGGTTCTTCTTCAGGCCAGGATAATGTGATGTGATAATGTGACTCTGTGTGTGTGTGTGTGTGTGTGTGTGTGTGTGTGCAGCAAGTGGTGCACATCATGCGGCGTATGAAGGATGAGATGGGGGGCCGGGAGCCACAGGTGGTGCCACAGATCGACAGCCTGCTGATCGTGGACCGTAACGTGGACCTGCTCACGCCCCTCCTCTCGCAGCTCACCTATGAGGGCCTCATCGATGAGGTGTTTGGCATCAACAACAGTGAGTTGCTTTAAAAAAAAAAAAAAAAATGATGATGATAATGATAATAAAAAAATCAGTGAGTTGCTTCGTGTTGCGTTGCATTTGCATCCTTTTTTAAATGCTGTTGTCACAACTAGATTTTTCTGTTTGAAATATTTTGGGGGGCTGCTGTCATCCCCTGAGAGAGAGAGAGAGGGACTCTCTTTTTATTGTATTGCATTGTATCAGTTTTTTTTGTCGCAACTAGATTTCTCTGTTTGAAATTCAGGATGCTCTCCCCTGGTAGAGAGGGAGTCACATGTTTTGTATTGCATTGTATCACATTTTTTGTCATGGCGAGAATTTTCTCTGTTTGAAATATATTTGGGAGCTGCTGTCATCCCCTGGGAAAGGGGGGTGGGGGGGGGTTCAGTTTGTATTGTGTTGCTTTGTTACCACTTTTTTTCTTGGTCACATACTAGATTCTCTGTTTGAAATTCAGGATGCTCTAACCTGGGAGAGAGGGAGTCACTTTGTATTGTATTGTATTGCATTGTAGCTTCTTTTTTTGTTGTTGTTGTTGTCACAACCAGAATTAGAATTTTCTCCATTTGAAATACTTTGTGGGCTGCTGTCATCCCTGGGAGAGAGGGAGTCACTTTGTATTGTATTGTATTGTAGCTGCTGCTGCTTCTTTTTTTTTTTTTTTTTTTGTGTTACAACCAGAATTAGAATTTTCTCTATTTGAAATACTTTTGGGTCTGCTGTCATCCCTGGGAGAGAGGGAGTCACATGTTTTGTATTGCATTGTATCACATTTTTTGTCATGGCTAGAATTTTCTCTGTTTGAAATATATTTGGGGCTGCTGTCATCCCCTGTGAGAGGGGGGAGGGGGGGGGGGGGGTCAGTTTGTATTGTGTTGCTTTGTTATCACTTTTTTTGGGGGGTCACATACTAGATTCTCTGTTTGAAATTCAGGATGCTCTAACCTGGGAGAGAGGGAGTCACATTGTATTGTATTAACAGCATTGTAGCTTTTTTTTTTTTTTTGTCACAAGCAGAATTAGAATTTTCTCCATTTGAAATACTTTTGGGGCTGCTGTCATCCCTGGGAGAGAGGGAGTCACTTTTTATTGTATTGCATTGTATCAGTTTTTTTTGTCACAACTAGATTTCTCTGTTTGAAAGTCGGGCTGCTCTCCCCTGGTAGAGAGGGAGTCACATGTTTTGTATTGCATTGTATCACATTTTTTGTCATGGCTAGAATTTTCTCTGAAATATATTTGGGGCTGCTGTCATCCCCTGGGAGAGGGGGGGGGTGGGGGGGGGGGTCAGTTTGTATTGTGTTGCTTTGTTATCACTTTTTTGGGGGGTCACATACTAGATTCTCTGTTTGAAATTCAGGATGCTCTACCCTGGGAGAGAGGGAGTCACTTTGTATTGTATTGTATTGCATTGTAGCTGCTTCTTTTTTTTGTTGTTGTTGTTGTTGTCACAACCAGAATTAGAATTTTCTCTATTTGAAATACTTTTGGGTCTGCTGTCATCCCTGGGAGAGAGGGGGTCACTTTGTATTGTATTGTATTGCATTGTAGCTGCTGCTGCTGCTTTTTTTTTTGCTTTTTTTCTTTTTTTTTTTTGTTACAACCAGAATTAGAATTTTCTCTATTTGAAATACTTTTGGGTCTGCTGTCATCCCTGGGAGAGAGGGGGTCACTTTTTATTGTATTGCATTGTATCAGTTTTTTTTCGTCACAACTAGATTTCTCTTTTTGAAATTTCGGGCTGCTCTTCCCTTGTGGAGGGAGTCATCACAGGGCAGCACCACCCATTAACTCATTCTGCTCCAGGTACGAGATAATTCGTACCGTGATAACTTCCTCTGTGGACCAGGTAGGAGTGTTGGTGTACCAACGCACTTTTCTAATTTCGTTCATTCTTGCTTGGTACAGTTGGCATTCCAAACTGGACCGTTTACTGATTCTGGAAGTGTGAAAACTAAGCTTTGTTTGACGGATTAAAACAACAATTTTCCATCGATTTTGGCTGTTTTAGTGAACCACCATGTTTTTTTCTCATGGAGTGCTGGTCCAGGGGAGTTGTAGCAGACAGGTAGCTGTGGGGTAGAATGAGTTAAATGAATTTTATTTCTGTCTGCAAGTGTATGTATTTTACTATTGAAGTGGATTTTTCTACAGAATTTAGCCAGGGACATCCCTTTTGTTGCAGTGAGTTCTTTTTATGTGTGGTTAGTGCATACTGCACACTGGACCCTGGTTTATCATTTTATCAGCATCAGCACCCAGACCACCGTTCAGAATCTAGTGGAGGGGAGATTAAAACTACATTTTGTCCTTCAAGGTCTGAAAAAGTCTTGGAATTCTAATGAAAGCCTTGACAAGTGCCATTCAACAAAGAGCGTAACTCTCTCCGGACGATGGAACGCTATAGCGTTCCTGATGTAAGGCGCAGTTCTGGATGATGGAATGCTATAGCGGTTTTGACAATTAAAAGATTTTCCTCATGAGGTAGCATAACAATCGCAGCTACACTGGGCATTGCGAACGTGTCAAGGGTCAAATGGAAAGTTTCATCATGAGATTCCGTAACAACACAATCGCCAGTGAGCGATTGACTTCAGCGCCCCACATGACAAGCTGATCTGCATATGTATCGAAAATGGCATTGCAGGCGATACAAGTGGAAATTTTTTTAATAAAATAGATCATGCTTTTGCTGCTGCTGAAGTGATTGAAATACTTCAAACTGAAGGTTCCGACATGGACGAGGATGATGAAGACGTTGAATAAAGTATCTGCAGGAAGAAGGCACTGACAGTGACTCACATTTGTAGGGCATTGAAGAGGGAGGGAGGTGGGCCTACACGTCAAGTACAGTGAGTTTCATTTAGTTACTTAATGTTTTGTATTTGTTTTTGTGATTTTTTTTTCCTAACCCTAACAAATGGGCCGTCTGTAAGGAAAAGCGAGGTAGAAAACCAGCCGTCCCGAGTGAGTTAATGCATTCAGAAACTAAACAATCGACAAAGGAAAGAGTGGTGAAAATTGATACCGACATATCTGCAGATCGCTTCTTCAGTGGTGTTGTGGACAAAAATTTTGATCCAGTTTGGCTTGTGTTTTGTACGGAAAAATTTTTCAGTTTGATCAGGAAAAAAATTTAGAGAATGCAGTTTTGTTTGTTGTTTGTATGTTGTTTTTTTGGGAGGAGGAGGGGGGGGGGGTTGTTTTGTTTGTTACATCTGTGGTAATCCTGGTAAGATGTCACTTTATATTCTCCCTGACGGGCGCAATAGCCGAGTGGTTAAAGCGTTGGACTGTCAATCTGAGGGTCCCGGGTTCGAATCACGGTGACGGCGCCTGGTGGGTAAAGGGTGGAGATTTTTACGATCCCCCAGGTCAACATATGTGCAGACCTGCTAGTGCCTGAACCCCCTTCGTGTGTATATGCAAGCATAAGATCAAATACGCACGTTAAAGATCCTGTAATCCATGTCAGCGTTCGGTGGGTTATGGAAACAAGAACATACCCAGCATGCACACCCCTGAAAACGGAGTATGGCTGCCTATATGGCGGGGTAAAAACGGTCATACACGTGGAAGCCCACTCGTGTGCATACGAGTGAACGCAGAAGAAGAAGAAGAAGAAGAAGAAGAATATTCTCCCTTTTCCTTGCTGACCTATGAGGCTTCATGGGTGTAATTTTTGGCATTTCGCTTTCTTTTCCTTTGGACTGTCCTTTGAAACCTCCCTCACTGAGAAATGGAGAATGTGAAAAAGAGCCGGCAGGTATCTTCAGCTGAGGACGGGTGTTTTTGCAGCCAGCATCAAGCTCCCGGTGGACAAAGTTGGGGCGGGGGGCTCACAAGACAGCGGGGCGGAGGCCAAGAAGGTGGTCCTCAACTCTGCCGACACCCTGTACGCTGAGCTGAGAGACAAAAACTTCAACGCCGTGGGCAGCATCGTCAGCAAGAAGGCAAAGCACATCACTGCCGAGTTTGATGTGAGTTGGTACTGACCTGATGTTATTTTTTGGTGTGTTATTTTAGTAGTTCATGTTACTAGCTGTGCAGTGGTGATGTCAGGAATGATGTGGGATTGTAAGGAATAATTCAAAACGTGTTTAATGAAATGATCGATTGTCAACAGTTAACTTAGATGTGTAATATGAGATTGATAACAGTGATGTCAGACGTGTTTTTTGTGTAATGTAGACTTATCAGGAATGATGTGTAATGTGTGGATTGTCAGGAATGATGTGAGGTGTGCAGTGTGGGATTATCGGGAATGAATGTCAGCTGTAGGATTGAAAGGAATGATTGATGTCAGCTGCGTAATGTGGGATTGACAGGAATGATAGATGTCTGCTGTGTTGTGTGTCATGTGAGATTGACAGGAATGATAGATGTCTGCTGTGTTGTGTGTTGTGTGTCATGTGGGATTGACAGGAATGATAGATGTCTGCTGTGTTGTGTGTCATGTGGGATTGACAGGAATGATAGATGTCTGCTGTTTTGTGTGTTGTGTGTCATGTGGGATTGACAGGAATGGTAGATGTCTGCTGTGTTGTGTGTCATGTGAGATTGACAGGAATGATAGATGTCTGCTGTGTTGTGTGTCATGTGGGATTGACAGGAATGATAGATGTCTGCTGTGTTGTGTGTCATGTGGGATTGACAGGAATGATAGATGTCTGCTGTGTTGTGTGTCATGTGAGATTGACAGGAATGATAGATGTCTGCTGTGTTGTGTGTCATGTGGGATTGACAGGAATGATAGATGTCTGCTGTGTTGTGTGTCATGTGGGATTGACAGGAATGATTTGTTAAGCCATGTAATATGGGATTGTCATGAATGAATGATGTCATCTGACTGTGTCCTGTGGGATTGTCAGGAATGAATGATGTCATCTGACTGTGTCATGTGGGATTGTCAGGAATGATTGATGTCAGCTGTGTCATGTGGGATTGTCATGAAAGAATGATGTCAGCTGTGTCATGTGGGATTGTCATGAAAGAATGATGTCATCTGACTGTGTTGTGTGGGATTGTCATGAAAGAATGATGTCATCTGACTGTGTTGTGTGGGATTGTTATGAAAGAATGATGTCATCTGACTGTGTTGTGTGGGATTGTTATGAAAGAATGATGTCATCTGACTGTGTCATGTGGGATTGTTATGAAAGAATGATGTCATCTGACTGTGTCGTGTGGGATTGTCATGAAAGAATGATGTCATCTGACTGTGTTGTGTGGGATTGTCATGAAAGAATGATGTCATCTGACTGTGTTGTGTGGGATTGTCATGAATGATTGATGTCATCTGTGTCGTGTGGGATTGTCATGAATGATTGATGTCAGCTGTGTCGTGTGGGATTGTCATGAATGATTGATGTCAGCTGTGTCGTGTGGGATTGTCATGAAAGAATGATGTCATCTGACTGTGTTGTGTGGGATTGTCATGAAAGAATGATGTCATCTGACTGTGTTGTGTGGGATTGTCATGAAAGAATGATGTCATCTGACTGTGTCCTGTGGGATTGTCAGGAATGAATGATGTCATCTGTGTCATGTGGGATTGTCATGAATGAATGATGTCATCTGACTGTGTCATGTGGGATTGTCAGGAATGATTGATGTCAGCTGTGTCATGTGGGATTGTCATGAAAGAATGTCATCTGACTGTGTTGTGTGGGATTGTCATGAAAGAATGTCATCTGACTGTGTCGTGTGGGATTGTCATGAAAGAATGTCATCTGACTGTGTTGTGTGGGATTGTCATGAAAGAATGTCATCTGATTGTGTCATGTGGGATTGTCATGAAAGAATGTCATCTGTGTTGTGTGGGATTGTCATGAAAGAATGATGTCATCTGACTGTGTCATGTGGGATTGTCATGAAAGAATGTCATCTGACTGTGTTGTGTGGGATTGTCAGGAATGATTGATGTCAGCTGTGTCATGTGGGATTGTCATGAAAGAATGTCATCTGACTGTGTTGTGTGGGATTGTCAGGAATGATTGATGTCAGCTGTGTCATGTGGGATTGTCATGAAAGAATGTCATCTGACTGTGTTGTGCGGGATTGTCAGGAATGATTGATGTCAGCTGTGTCATGTGGGATTGTCATGAAAGAATGATGTCATCTGACTGTGTCATGTGGGATTGTCATGAAAGAATGATGTCATCTGACTATGTCATGTGGGATTGTCATGAAAGAATGATGTCATCTGACTGTTGTGTGGGATTGTCATGAAAGAATGTCATCTGACTGTGTTGTGTGGGATTGTAAGGAATGATTGATGTCAGCTGTGTCATGTGGGATTGTCATGAAAGAATGATGTCAGCTGTGTCATGTGGGATTGTCATGAAAGAATGATGTCATCTGACTGTGTCGTGTGGGATTGTCATGAAAGAATGATGTCATCTGACTGTGTCATGTGGGATTGTCATGAATGAATGATGTCATCTGACTGTGTCATGTGGGATTGTCATGAATGATTGATGTCATCTGACTGTGTCGTGTGGGATTGTCATGAAAGAATGTCATCTGACTGTGTCGTGTGGGATTGTCATGTGGGATTGTCAGGAGCGGCATGCAGCCAAGACCATTGGGGAGATGAAACAGTTTGTGTCCAAACTACCTCACCTGCAGGCATCGCGACAGTCACTGGCCACACGTGAGTCGCTCTGCTGGGTCCCCTGTTGTGTTTCTCACTTGTCATATTTCCCACCTGTTGTGTTTTCCACCTGTCGTGTTTCCTTCACTCCGTCATGCCCACACAGAGTCACACAAAACTTCACCACCACTCCTTTTCATTGGATGTAGACGTAAAGACAGAACATTGAACATTTCTTCTTCATCTTCTTCTTCTGCGTTCGTGGGCTGCAACTCCCACATTCACTCGTATGCACACAAGTGGGCTTTTACGTGTATGACCGTTTTTACCCCGCCATGTAGGCAGCCATACTCCATTTTCGGGGGTGTGCATGCTGGGTATGCATACGAGTGAATGTGGGAGTTGCAGCCCACGAACGCAGAAGAAGAAGAAGAAGTCAAAGGAGAACTCAAGAACCTGGAGTGCACATGGGGAACCATTCAGTGACTGGCCCAAAACAGTGGGTTGTGTTTCTTCACTGTTGCCGTACTTGCCAGAAGACATAATCGGAAGTAAGTAGGCAAGCTGCTTAGATCGCCTCTACCATGTATGTGGCAGCAGTGAATGTCTGAAGGAGGACCTTCTTTGATAAAAACTGGCAAGTTTCAGTGACAACAGTCACGGACAGAATCAAGATGGTGAAGAACGTCAGGTGCAGACTAGTGAGCAGACAGTAGAATAGAGGAAGAGAGTTACAATGATAACATCACCTTCAGTTAACTCTGTCCAGATGACAGAATGCATGAGCATTCCTACATAAAATGTATTTGGATTCGACAGAATGGAATAGCATTTTCCAAAAATGAAAATTCATCACGCACTGTACACATGATTTTGTGATTAACTAAGCAGAGTGCGCTATTCTGGGTCACTCCACAACTGAATGGTATGATTGGCCAGCCTGGAATGTGTGGCCTGTCTCGCACACACGCTGACAAAGTCACTGACTGGTTGCCTGCTTACAAATGAGCTGTCTGTGGGGAAAAGCAAGGGAGAAAACTTGCCGTCCCGAGTGAGTTAACCTATTCAACCCAGCATAGCTCGCAGCCTGGGCAGCCTCCCCTGCCGTTTTGTTATGGTAAAAATTAGAAAATACACTGAAATCAACTGTTTTTTCCTACAAATTGACACGCGTTGACAAAGCCGGAAATACTACAGGAGTTTGTTCCCTTTGCTTGCCTTTATTCATAATTATGTAGGAACATGGTAACCGTTTTAGTGGAACAAATTTGACGCCTCAGCAATGCTCGGGTGCGGGGTTGATTGAGTTAAAGATGCAAACATGGCTGCGGAAGCCACCAACCCATTAATGACTGACTTCTTGTTCATCATTTTGATGTGCACCGACAATCATATTCCGACTACGCACAGGGCACTGCCGCCTGCGAGACCACATGTACCGAATAAAGCTGTCACACACTCCTGACTGCTCGTGTAAGACAGGCCTACAAACCCCGGAGTACATCCTGCAGTCCTGCCCCCTGTATCAAGATGCACGGACGCAGCAGTGGCCCTATGGAGCCACACTGGCAGAAAAGCTCTGGGGCACCAAAGAAGATCTCATCAAGACCACCACCTTCATCTCCAGCATAGGACTGCAAGTCTGAGACCATGATCACGGGGAACGCAGAAGAAGAAGAAGAAGTAGATGTGCACCTTGTAAGACGTCACAGCTTGTCTGTTGTTGAAGTCAGATTGTTTCTTCTCCTTTTCTGGTTTTTTTTTATTTCTTTTTCTTTTTTTCATTTATTGTGAATCGCCATAATGAATTTATATACAAAATAAAATGGTGGTCGACCCAAGAAAGTCTGGGCAAAAAAGGGAGGGGGGAGGCAGACTAGCAGCCAGTAAAGTACGGTATTTTGTGGTTATTTTTCCTGGTTGTCAACTCTGTCTCGTTATTTCAGTCACTTCCACCGATATGGATATAATGTCACAAGTTGTGTCGTTAACATTTTTTTTTTTTTTTTTTTTTTGCATTTCATTTCAGATACCTCTATTGCGGAGCTGGTAAAGGAGTTCACTGACACTGACGACTTTATTGATGCTTTGCGATGTCAGCAAGGTCAGTGTATGTCATTCTCTCTGTCTGTCTGTCTCTGTCTCTGTCTCCTATGTCTCTCTCTCTCTCACTTCCTCTCTGCCCCACCTCTGTCTCTTACTCTCTCATGACTCTCCCTCTCTCCTATCTCTCTCTTTCTCTCTCCTCTCTCAGTGTCTCTCTGTCTGTCTGTCTGTATGTCTCTCTCTCACTGTCTCTCTCTCTCTCTCTCTCTCTCTCTCACCTTCTCTCTCTCCCCCTCTCTCTCTTTCTCTCTCTCTCTCCCCGCCTCTCTCTCTCTTACTTTTTATAATGTTGGTGATGATGATGATGATGATTATCATTCGTAGTAGTAGCAGTAGATGTAGCAATATTAACAAAAGAATTATTGTTGTGTCGTTATCGTTGATGTTGTTATTGTTGTCACAAGGACGGATTAGAAGACTAGGCAATGCCTAAAATCTTTATCCTTGAGTAATAAAGATTTTGAAACTTGAATCTTGAATCTCTGTCTCTCTCCTCTCTGTCTGTCTGTCTGTCTATATATATCTCTCTCTCCCCTCCCCCCCTACATCCCCCCTCCCCCCACACCTCCCTTTCTCTCTCTCTGTCTCTCTCACTGTCTAGTTTTTGAATCAATGTTTTTCTTCAACATGTTCATTCCTGTTGCTATGGGTCTGACAATTAAAACTTAAAATTTTTTTTCACTTTAATTCTGTGTCTGTCTGTCTCTCTCCCCTCCCCCTCCCCCCTCTTTCTTTCTCCTTCTCCATCTGTCTCTTACTCTCCCCTTCTCTCTCTCTCCTCCCCCCCCCCCCTCCCTCCACCAACCCCAGATGTCATGAGAGATGTCCTTTCACTGCACTGTAACTCTCACAAACCACCAGCGTTCCTCAAAGCAGTCTTTCGGAGTGTACCCTTCTTTGCCTCTTCCTTGTCTTCAGTTTCTCCAGTTTGAGAGTTATGCATGTGTGTGAATGACTGGTGTGAAAGCGCTTTGATTTGTCTCTGCACAAGATTCAGCGCTATATAAGTACCATTATCATTAATAATATTAATATTACCACCACGGTGCAAATAAACAGAAAAAAATCAAAGCAGATATTAAAAATCTGTTGTGAAAACATATTTTCTTACAGAGTTACACCCTGTATGTTTCTTTTTATATTTTTTTAATATTTTATTTTATTTTATTTTTTCAGAATTTATCAATGGACTGGAGACGGACAAAGTTCATCCACTGATTGAAGAATACATTGCCAAATCGGAGAGTTTGTCCAAAGTAAGTCAGTGTTGTGCACAGTCAGCAGAAACGATCTTCAATCTGCTACAACATTGGTGTGTTTATGAGCTCTCTTAAAACATCATTGTTGCAAATTCTATGTTTTGAGAAATACGACTCATAAAAACACACAAGATTTTACAAATGTATACAAGATGCGGTTGTTGACAACACAGAGCTATGTTCAAACATGTCACCAACACATTGTATTGGGTGAGTTCTTAAAGCTTGACCAGAATGTTGCACTTTTTTGTAGGTCAGATATGGGCTTTTTTTTTTTTTCTTCTTTTTTGTATGCTTAGGATATGTATTGCAGAATTATACTGTACATGTGAAACTCCTGTCATTTATATAAGTGAACATAGCACTTGCCAAATGCAGAAGTAGTTTGCACCACAAGACGTGCAGACAACATTGACTTGTCAGACTGACAGGACACATTGCATATTAGCAGGAGATGAATTGAAGACTGAAATTATATCGAGTGGCATGGCTGGTTTGTATCCATTGCATCAGTAATAACAGCCAGAAGTCCATATATTTGTGTTGTATGCTGTTTGTTGTTGTTGAGATGATAAGGCCTATTGTAATGAGTCCGGTTTTTTTTTGTGTTTTTTTGTTTGTTTGTTTTTTGTTTTGTTTTCTTCGGGGACTGGGGTGTTGGTCTGTGAAGTTTTTTTGTTTTTGTTTTTTTCTTCTTTTTTTCTGGAATCTTGTCCCTACGGTTTTTTGTTTTTTGTTTGTTTGTTGTTGTTTTTTTCAGGTGCCTTGCTTTTAAATGACATCTATATAAATTTTGTCTGACTGTGTTGGTGTTCTGTCCATGTTGCTATTTGTTCAGGTGCTGGTGGTTTATTATTACAGCCAAAAATCTTACCCACACTAGCTTTGAATCCGTCTGTATTGTTCAGGTGGTAGCGATCAGTGATTACAGCCAAAGTTCTTATCCACGCTGGCTTTGATGATGATAATGATGATATAGCGCCTATACTTTGTCAGAGACCAAGCTCTAAGTAGTTTACAAACATGGAGTTGTTTGCACAACAGGCTGCTTACCTGAGTAGGGCCAGCTGACAGCTACCATTGGGCACTCGTCAGTCGTTTCCCTGTGTCAGTCAGTCAGATTTTCAGTCACACACATATACAACACACACACACACACACATGCACACACACACACACACACACACACACACACACACACACACACACTCAGTCACACTCACACAGACACACACACACAGACACACACAACACATACACTCACATAAAACACACAAACACACACACACTCACACACACACACACACACACACACACATACAGCACACACACACACACACACACATACAACACACACACATACAACACACACACACATACAACACACAAACACACACACAATCACACACACATACAACACACTCATACAGACATATAACATTTTACGTTTTGCTTATATTGACCCTGCCATATAGGCAGCCATACTCCGTTTTCAAGTAGGGGGTTTGAATCCATCCATTCGTATTGTTAGGTGCTGTGTCTGATCTGCATGCAGTTGATTTGCAGTGACGGCCTCAAAACCAGGGTGGCATGCTTTCGCAAATGAACTTTGTCTCACTGTGTTGGTGTTTGATCCATGTTGTTATTGTTGAGGTGCTAGCGGTCTTATCTATGCTGGCTTTTGAATCCATCCATATATTGTTCAGTGCGGTGTGTGGTTACAGCCAAAAATCTTGTCCATGTTGGCTTTTGAATCCATCAGTCCACATATTGTTTAGGTGCTACGAGTCTGTGATTACTGCCCAAAATCTTATCGCATGCTGGCTTTTTAATCTGTCCATCAGTATATTCTTTAGGTGTTAGTGGTCTGTGACTACAGCCAGAAATCTTATCCACGCTGTCTTTTGAATCCATCCATATATTGTTCAGTGTGGTATGTGGTTACAGCCAAAAATCTTGTCCATCTTGGCTTTTGAATCCATCAGTCCACATATTGTTTAGGTGCTACGAGTCTGTGATTACTGCCCAAAATCTTATCGCATGCTGGCTTTTTAATCTGTCCATCGGTATATTGTTTAGGTGTTAGTGGTCTGTGACTACAGCCAGAAATCTTATCCACGCTGTCTATTGAATCCATCCATATATTGTTCAGTGTGGTATGTGGTTACACTTACAGCCAAAAATCTTCTATCCATGCCTGCTTTTGAATCCATCAGTACACATATTGTTTAGGTGCTAGCGGTCTGGCGTTTGAATCCGTTCATTGGTATATTGTTCAGGTGTTAGTGGTCTGTGACTACAGCCAAAAATCTTATTACATGCTGGCTTTTGAATCCATACATATATTGTTCAGTGTGGTATGTGTTTACACTTACAGCCAAAAATCTTATCCATGCTGGCTTTTGAATCCATACATATATTGTTCAGTGTGGTATGTGGTTACACTTACAGCCAAAAATCTTATCCATGCCTGCTTCTGAATCCGTCAGTCCACATATTGTTTAGGTGCTAGAGGTCTGTGATTACTGCCCAAAATCTTATTGCACGCTGGTGTTTGAATCCGTTCGTGGCTATATTGTTCAGGTGTTAGTGGTCTGTGACTACAGGCAAAAATCTTATTGCACGCTGTCTTTTGAATCCATCCATATATTGTTCAATGTGGTATGTAGTTACAGCCAAAAATCTTATTGCACGCTGGCTTTTGAATCCGTCCATGGGTATATTGTTCAGGTGTTAGTGGTCTGTGACTACAGCCAGAAATCTTACCCACGCTGGCTTTTGAATCCATCCATATATTGTTCAGTGTGGTATGTGGTTACAGCCAAAAATGTTATCCATGCCGGCTTATGAATCCATCAGTCCACATATTGTTTGGATGCTAGAGGTCTGTGATTACAGCCAAAAAAATCTTATTGCAAGCTGGCGTTTGAATCCATTCATTGGTATATTGTTCAGGTGTTAGTGGTCTGTGACCACAGCCAAAAATCTTATCCACACCATCTTTTGAATCCATCCATCCGCATATTGTTCAGGTGCTGCGTCTCATCTGCATCCAGTCGATCTGCAACGACGGCCTGAAGCCCAAGGTGCTGGACTTCTACAAGCACGAGATCCTGCAGGTGTACGGCTTCGAGCACCTGCTGACCCTCCACCACCTGGAGAAGGTGGGCATGCTGCGGCCCCACGGCGCCAGGACCTACCAGGTGATCCGCAAGTCCCTCAAACTGATCGTGGAGGAGGTCAATGAGCAGGTGAGCCTGTGTACGGGGTGTGGGGGTGGTGAGGTGAGGGTGGTTGGGGGCGGGGGTGGGGGTGGGGGGGTGGGTGTGGAGGAATTGGAAGTGGGTGGATGTTTGTGTGTGTGTGGTGGTGGGGGAGTGATGGGGTGCAAGGTGCAAGGAGGAGGCATTTAAGGGATGTGGTATCCTTTAAAGGGGTTGTGATGGTGTGTATGTGTGTGTGGGGGTGGAAGATTGGACGGGTGTGTATGGGTTGGGGGGTTGGAGGATTGGAATGGTGTGGGTATGTGGGGTGGAGATTTTAAATGGGGTGTGTGTGTGTGGTAGAGAATTGGAATGGGGTGGGTGTGTGGGTTGGAAGATTGGAATGGGGTGTGTGTGTGGGTTGGAGAATTGGAATGGGGTGGGTGTGTGTGGTAGAGAATTGGAATGGGGTGGGTGTGTGGGTTGGAAGATTGGAATGGGGTGTGTGTGTGGGTTGGAGAATTGGAATGGGGTGGGTGTGTGTGGTAGAGAATTGGAAGGGGTTGGGTTTAGTTGTGAGGTGGAGGAATCTAATGGGGTGGGTGTGTGGGATGGTAGATTGGAAGTGTGTGTGTGTGTGTGTGTGTGTGTGTGTGTGTGAGGTCGAGGATTCTAGTGGGGTGGGTGTGTGTGTGGCTTGAAGGAGTGGAAGGGGTGAGTGTATGTATGGGGAGGAAGGTTGTAAGTGGGTGGAGTACTTGTGTGGTGGTGGTGGAAGAACCTCATGGGGTGGAGGATTGGAAGGGGTTGGAAGTTTGAGTGGGGTGGAAGATTGGTGAATGGGGCATGGTACCTTTTCGGGGATAAGGGTCGGTTTTAATGAAATCCCCTCCTTCGCTTATCCTGCTGATGATGATTAAGCACAAATTAAGTGTAGTAGTGTAAGGTAATTGATATTGCTTGTGTGTTTGCAGAAATCCAGTGCCACTTCACTGATGTACCATGGTTCAAACACTATTGTGGTTATAAAGAAAAACAACAACAAAGAAACCCCCCAAAAAACAACAGAACAGCGAAAAAAAAAAAAAAAACCGAAAAAAAAACCTCTGGTGAATTGAACACCACATAGCGTTACTTTACCTATGCAATTCTTTATGTGTGCGCGCAGAACCCCTCGGACATTGCCTACGTGTACAGCGGTTACGCGCCCCTGTCGGTTCGCCTGGCCCAGTACCTGGCACGGCCAGGGTGGAGGAGCATCACTGAGGTCCTCAACTTGCTGCATGGGCCCCGCGTGGAGGAGGTGCAGCAGATCCCACCCGCGCTCCGCAAACGTCGTGAGTCTGGCTCTGTGTGTGTGTGTGTGTGTGTGTGTGTGTGTGTGTGTGTGTGTGTGTCTGTTGGAGGTGTGGATTCTGCCTACAATACAATTCGATACAATACGATACAATACAATACAGTACAGTACAGTACAGCACTATGCAGTACAGTACAAATGCACTCTGCCTAAAATACAATACAATACAGTACAGCACAATACAATACACACTACTGAATGGTACAGTAGAGTACAGTTCAATACAGTACAATACAATGCAATACAGTACAAATACACTGTGCCTACAATACAATACAGTACAATACAACACAGTACAGTACAATACAATACCTTATAATACATACAATACAATACACCTTTATTAATCTGATTGTAAATTACATGTGAATTGAAAGGCTCATCACTCACACGACAGTCTCTCAGCCCAAAGTCGAGTCTAACATATACACGAAAATTTAACTTAAAATGAAAAGGTTGAATTCAAATATGAAAGTGATAAAAACTTAACAGCCTGATTTATAACACAGTAAAAGAAATTTTTAATATGTATTTTAAAGAAAAACTGAAATGCGCTATTTCCAATAAAGAGCCACAGTGATAAAATTATCATTTTGTTATTATAAATTCTTCATTGGCAGTTTGTGTAATAAAATTATCACATTCTTGGGTGCCATAGAGGAGAACTGTTCTGATTTTAACACATACATTGAAAAACATTGATTTCTGATTAAGAAACCCTTTCCCAAGTTATTAGAAATTCTTTAAAAATTGCAGGTGCAGTAGGTATGCTTAAAACATAATATTTTAACAAATATGTGAACGTGCACTTTTATAAACTTGGAAGACAACCATCTGCAAATACACTAAAAAGCAGGTACTGTTTTTAAAAAGTAGGGGATACAGCAGCGTGATGTGTTTTACATAGCGTTACACAGCAGTGTGTTTACAGGGGATACAGCAGCATGATGTGTTTTACATAGCGTTACACAGCAGTGTGTTTACAGGGGATACAGCAGCATGATGTGTTTTACATAGCGTTACACAGCAGTGTGTTTACAGTGGATACAGCAGCGTGATGTGTTTTACATAGTGTTACACAGCAGTGTGTGTTTACAGTGGATAGAGCAGTATGATGTTTTACATAGCGTTACACAGCAGTGTGTTTACAGGGATAGAGCAGCATGATGTGTTTTACATAGCGTTACACAGCAGTATGTTTACAGTGGATACAGCAGCGTGATGTGTTTTACATAGCGTTACACAGCAGTGTGTTTACAGTGGATACAGCAGTATGATGTGTTTTACATAGCGTTACACAGCAGTGTGTTTACAGGGGATACAGCAGTATGATGTGTTTTACATAGCGTTACACAGCAGTGTGTTTACAGTGGATACAGCAGTATGATGTGTTTTACATAGCGTTACACAGCAGTGTGTTTACAGGGGATACAGCAGCATGATGTGTTTTACATAGCGTTACACAGCAGTGTGTTTACAGGGGATACAGCAGCGTGATGTGTTTTACATAGCGTTACACAGCAGTGTGTTTACAGGGGGCTCCGTCACGTCCTCTCAGTCCAGTTCCGGAGAGCCCAAACTGACACTGGTCTACTTCCTGGGAGGTGTCACCTTTGCCGAGATCGCTGCTCTGCGCTTCCTTGCCCAGCAGGATGATGGTAGCTTAGCACTGTCTGTCTGTCTGTCTGTCTGTCTGCATGTATGCATGTCTATCTCTGTCCGTCTGCCTGCCTGTCTGCATGCCTGTATGTCTCTCTGCATGCCTGTCTGCATGCCTGTATGTCTGTCTGCATGCCTGTCTCTTTCCGCCTGCCTGTCTGTATGTCTATCTCTTTCTGCCTGTCTCTCTGCCTGTCTCAGTGTCTGTCTGTCTGCATGTCTGTCTGTCTGTCTGCATGTCTGTCTGTCTGTCTGCATGTCTATCTTTCTGTCTGTCTGCCTGTCTGTCTGCATGTCTGTCTGTCTGTCTGTCTGTCTGCATGTCTGTCTGTCTGCATGTCTATCTCTTTCTGTCTGTCTGCTTGCCTGTCTCTCTGCATGTCTGTCTGTCTGTCTGCATGCCTATCACGTTCTGTATGTCTGCCTGTCTCTCTGCCTGCCTGCCTGTCTGTACCTCGAAATGTCTGTTGCAATAGGCAAGTGGTTAAAGGATTGGACTTTCAGTCTTATGGTCCCAGGTTCGAATATTGGTAACATCGCCTGGTGGGTGAAGGGTGGAGATTTATTTTCTGATCTCCCAGGTTAACATAGGTGCCGACCTGCTAGTACCTGAACCCCTCCTTTGTGTGTAAACGCAAGCAAAAGATCAAATACACATGTTAAAGATCCTATCCTGTGATCCATATCAGCATTCGGTGGGTTATGGAAACAAGAACATACCCAGCATGCACATCCCCCAAAAAGGAGTATGGCTGCCTACATGGCGGGGTAAATAAGCAAATTGATCATTCACATAAAATGTTGAATGGAAATGATCATGCTGTTCAGTATTGTAATGATACCATACATGCTCTTTGCATTGAACCAGGATGTGCATACTTTGCATATTTCATGGTGGTGTGTCATTGTGATGTGGTAGTGTGCATGCTCTGTGTACACAGGTGTGTTGTGATGTCCATGCCATATGGTCATATGTATTACTATATGGAGATGTGTAACATTGCAATGTGTATGGTTTGTGTAGCAGTGTGTTGTGATGTGCATGCCATGTGTGTTGTAATATGAGCATGTGAAACACTGTGATGTGCATTTAAATTTGTGTAGTAGTGCGTGAATTTGAATGTAATATTTATGAATTGTAACGTTGAGATATGTACTACGGCAAATGTGCATGCTTTGAGTTGTGGTGTGTTGTGACGTGCATGCCGTTTGTGTTGCAATGTGGAGATGTGTCATACAGCAACATGCATGCTTTGTGTAGTGGTGTGTTGTGACGTGCATGCAGTGTGTGTTGTAAATTAATGTACAGATGTGTAATACAGCAATGTGCATGCTTTGAGTAGTGGTGTGTTGTAATGTGGAGATGCGTGACACAGCGTTGTGTATGCTTCGTGTAGTGACATGCATGCAGTGTGTGTTGTAATGCGAAGACGCGTAACAGCAATGTGCATGCTT
Source organism: Babylonia areolata (assembly GCF_041734735.1). NCBI lineage: Eukaryota > Metazoa > Mollusca > Gastropoda > Neogastropoda > Buccinidae > Babylonia > Babylonia areolata. The sequence continues at coordinate 4,584,371 of NC_134904.1, read as the reverse complement.
TGAGTAGTGGTGTGTTGTAATGTGGAGATGCGTGACGCAGCATTGTGTATGCTTTGTGTAGTGACGCGCATGCAGTGTGTGTTGAATGCGAAGATGCATAACATGGCGATGTTCATGCTTTAAGTAGTGGTGTGTTGTAATGTGGAGATGTGTGACGCAGCGATGTGTATGCTTTGTGTAGTGACGCGCATGCAGTGTGTGTTGTAATGCGAAGACGCGTAACACGGCGATGTGCATGCTTTGTGTAGTGGCCATGGATTTCATTGTGGCCACCACATCAGTGATGACAGGCGACAGGCTGCTCACAGCTCTCACTGGCGACAGTTCACGGTTTCTGTCATCACTGTCGTCGTCATCTCCATCGCCTCAGCTGGCTTGAAGCCGCTTGGGGTGGCATGGCTTTCCTCTCTCTCTAGGTGCTTTCCCCACTGTGGTTTTCCCCAGTGTATGTGTGTGGCTGGTTCCGCTGTGGGTCTTTTCCTTGTAGGTCATGCGTGGCTTGCCCAAATGTAGACTGTGTATGGCTTTCGTGGTGCGTTCGCCCTTGTAGTGTGAGGATGTTTTGATGTGGTGTTCTCCGTTCTCTTGCTCCACATTGACTGCTGTCAGTCTGCCTTTGTCAGCGTTAACCCTGTCAATCACTACGGCCATTTTTTACTGCAGACTTTTCAGTCTTACCCTGATCCCTGAAGAGCTCAGCCTTACCCTGTTTACCATGTTAGCCACAGACTTCAGCCTTACCATGTTAGCCACAGACTTTACCATGTTAGCCACAGACTTCAGCCTTACCATGTTAGCCACAGACTTTACCATGTTAGCCACAGACTTCAGCCTTACCATGTCAGCCACAGACTTCAGCCTTATCCTGTTCCCTGCAGACTTCAGCCTTACCCGGTTTAACATGTTTACCTCAGACTTCAGTCTTACCCTGATCCCTGCAGAATTAAACCTCATCCTGATCCTTACAGACCTCAGCCTTACCCTGTTCCCTGCAGATCTCAGCCTTACCCTGTTCTCTGTAGCCTTACCCTGTTCTCTGCAGACTTCAGTCTTACCATGTTCCCTGCAGATCTCAGCCTTACCCTGTTCCCTGCAGATCTCAGCCTTACCCTGTTCCCTGCAGACATCAGCCTTACCCTGTTCCCAGCAGACATCAGCCTTACCCTGTTCCCTGTAGACTTCAGCCTTACCCTGTGCACTGCAGACTCCAGCCTTACCTTATTCACTGCCACTGCTCAACAGCATTTGCACCACTGTGTAACCAGAGATCACAGCAGAAAAATGAAAGATTCTGTACACACTATCTCACATGCCATAGATAATTATGATTAGATGACTTATTATATATTTGAAAGTTTTTGTAGATCTTTTTTAAATGAAAAAAAAAAAGAAATAGATTATGGAACTGATTTCCACGAGGCGCCCACATTCTGTCAGAGTCTTGTCAGGTTAGCCCAAACCAAGCAGTGAATGTGAGATGTTAAGAGGAAGGTGGCAGAATGGTTAAGACGCTCATCTGCCCATTCAGAGTCCTGGAGGGTCTGGGTTCGAATCCCGGTATTGCTCTTTCTTTCATGTTGGACTGGAATGTGAGACTGAGTGTCTAGTCATTCGAGTGAGATGATAAACCAAGGTCCTGTATGCAGCACACACTTGGTGCACTGAAAAAGAATTTGTGGCAGCGAGAGTGTTATCCTCTTGCAAATTTCTGTAGAAATCCACTGTGATAGGCCACACTTAACTCTCTCCATACGAACGGCGAAAGAGACGACGTTAACAGCGTTTCACCCCAATTACCACCATCAAAATATTACAAGCAGAAGGCTCTTTACACTGAAGAGGTGAATGTTGACAAAGAATACCACAATTCTGACGACGGAAGTTAAAGGTTGGGTCATTGAGACACCCACTGGACATCCGAGGTGTCTGTGTAGAGGAGAAGAGAGGACTGGCCGTACTGAGTGAGTTAAAAACATATGCAGTGCACTGAAGGTGTGACTGAGGGCATTGTGCAGTGGTGCAGGTCAGGTATCTGTTTAGCAGATCTGGTGTAGCATATATGGATTTGTCCGAACACAGTGACGCCTCCTTGTGAAACTGAAACTGAATAAATCAGTTTGTGTGTGTGTGTGTGTGTGTGTGTGTGTGCTGTTTCCCTCTACATATGTTACACTAAAAAAATGTTAAAAAAATTATAACATGTCATACTGAAGTACAATCTGCAATATCTTACTCAAGTGCACAGTGATGACATGTTAGAGTAAATAGAACTGATGACTTAGCATTTCAAAATTTAGTTGCAGCATGTCATACTGAAAAATTATCATGCGCTTCTCATTCTGAAATATATAGTGTGGAGTGATAGCATGTCTGACATACTGAAATATAGTGTCATCATGTCCTAGGGAGGTATGTTTGGAGTGCAGATAATGTAATGTATAGGGACCAAATAATTGATGATTTGTGTGTCCATGAGATGCTTGTAATTCTCTCTCTCTCTCTCTCTCTCTCTCTCTCTCTCTCTCTCTTATTGTGTGGTGTGTGTCTGCGGACACATGTGTATGAATATATATCTGAAAAACTATATATCTGTCTGTCTACCTATCTGTCTGTCTGTCTTTTTTTTCTTCCTCTTTTTTTCTAATTATTCTTTCTTTCTTCATTAAAAAAGAAAACATATATATGTCATTGTGTGTTTGTTTGTGTGTGTGTGTGTGTGCGTGTGCACGTTTGTATGTGTGTGTGTGTGTGTGTGTGTGTGTGTGTGTGTGTGTAAACATATTTGTGTAGGAATGTGTGTGTGGATGATGGAACATAGGTATGTGCATTTGTCAGTTGAGAGGGTTGGCCTCGGGTGTGTCTTATTAGGCTGCAGCTGTAGATTGTTTGCTTGTGCATTGTGTGTATTTGTGTGTGTGTGTGCGTGTGTGTGTGTGTGTGTGTGTTCATTTGCACGCTTTTGGGAGTGTGCACACATGTGTGGGTTGCACGCTGGTTTGCTAAGCATGACCTGTTTTCATCCTCATTTTATTTAAACCATTGCGCTTGTCCTTGGTTTTATTATATACTTTAAGGCATTGTGGTGGTGTGTTTGTATTTGTATTTCTTTTTATCACAACAGATTTCTCTGTGTGAAATTCGGGCTGCTCTCCCCGGGGACAGCTACACTACAGCGCCACCCATTTTTTTGTATTTTTTCCTGCGTGCAGTTTTATTATTTGCTTTTCCTATCGATTTGGGTTTTTCTACAGAATTTTGTCAGGAACAACGCTTTTGTTGCCGTGGGTTCTTTTACGTGCGCTAAGTGCGTGCTGCACACGGGACCTAGGTTTATCGTCTCATCCGAATGACTAGCGTCCAGACCACCACTCAAGGTCCAGTGGAGGGGGAGAAAATATTGGCAGCTGAGCCGTGATTCTCTCACTTCCTAGGCGGACGCGTTACCTCTAGGCCATCACTATATATTCAATACAGGTGTTGTGTAGCATATGTGGAACATCCCGCATGCTTTGACACCTCGTTGAAATTGAACCTGGGGGACATTTTTTTCAGGGGGAACAGATTATGTTGTGGCCACCACCAGCCTCCTGTCTGCCAATCGTCTGATGGACGTTCTGACCTTCAAGAAAGAGAAGGTCACCCTCAACCCATTCTGAGAAGCCATTGACACCACTGCCCTTCAGCGGCTGACACCACCACCACCACCACCACCACCACGGCCAGCTGTCTTCTTCTGTTGACCTCATTGACCTTTCACCTCGGAGAAAGGTCATCCTGGACGTTGTTGCTGCCTTCCTCCTGAGCGGCCCACCCATGGTTATTTCTGAGCATCACCACTGTCAGCACCCCGTCCCATTTCCTCTCCACCCACGCCCCTGACCTCATGTCCTGGTCATCACATTCCACCGCTGCTTTCCACACGGCAGCGTGAATTGGGATGGGGGGTTGGGGAGTGGGAGGGGTTGGGGGGGGCGTGTGTGTGTGTGTGTGGGAGGGGGGGGCACTGTGGAGGTGGACATGTCTGGAAGCAGATCACAATGTGCCGGTGTAGTGGTGAAACAGTCCTATCCAAACCCTCCCCCCAGTTGTTTTTTTTACCCTGTGGTTAAATCTATTCCAGTTTAACCCTGGAGTGGGAGGGGTTGGGGTGGCGTGTGGGGGGTTGGGGGGGGGGGCACTGGGGAGGTGGACATGTCTGCAAGCAGATCACAATGTGTCAGTGTAGTGGTGTAGCAGTCCTATCCAACCCCCTTCCCCCCCCCTAACCCCCACCCCCCGGCCCCTCCAGGCCCCCAAACCCTCCCCCCAGTTGTTTTTTTTTACCCTGTGGTTAAATCTGTTCCAGTTTAACCCCGGGGTCTGTGTGGACTAGCCTGGAATAACCCCCTCCCCCCTGCCCCGAGGGATAAACTTCATCTTGTCAGAACTGACACCCGTCGCCCCCGACACACACACATAAATCTCTAGTTGTGTTTTACCCCCCTCTCCCCCTCCTCCTTGCAGTGGATGTGGGAGGGTCGTCGTTCTTGGTTAGCTTGAAACGGGATGGTGTGTACCAAGTGAGGGTAACTGTGTGTCCTGGGGTATAGTTCAGAACACAGCGCGTTACTTGTGTCAGTCAGGGGAACGTCACGGGATGCTTTGTACCTGGTGAGGGTAACCGTGTCCTGGGGTATAGTTCAGAACACAGCGTGTTACTTGTGTCAGTCAGGGGAACGTCACGGGATGGTGTGAACCAAGTGAGGGTAACTGTGTGCCCTGGGGTATAGTTCAGAACACAGCGTGTTACTTGTGTCAGTCAGGGGAACGTTACGGGATGCCCTGAACCAGGGGCAGGGGGGTGGGACCGGAGTGGTGCAATGTGACTTTGTGATGTGGACGATGCATGAGATGCTTGTGGTGAGTGATGTCACGTGTTGCTGTTTATTTTAGCCATGGAAAATGTGCAAGATGCGTTTGCAAGGTGATCACTTTTGATTCGGTTTGTAATGTTGTTTGTTAGATCGGAAATGTGTTTGTTTGTTGAAGCCTGCGTAAAGAGTAGAAGAGTACTCTTTTGTTAGTGATACTTAAGTGTGTATGGAACGGTTTTTTTTATTTTCTTTTATGAGTTATGGAAAATCCTAGAATAATGTGCACTGAAGTATCAAGTGTTCTGAAAATTAGAGTGTTTTAAACCTGTTTGTTACACAGGACCAAGTGTCTGAAGAGTGGTAAAATGCAGGTATGTTTGAAAAGACTTTTACTTGGGAAATATGATTCGTATGGTGACTGATGTTCGAAGATGGTAGTTTGGTGTGAGTTTTGACAGATGTGTATGGAGATGGTAGTTTGCGTGTTGACAGAGGTGTTTCGAGAAAGTGTTTGTTGAGAGTTGAACAGAGGCGTGTGTCAGATGGTAGTATGATGTGTGTTTTACAGAGAGATTCGTCATCTGGTAGTATGACGTGCGTTAAACTTTCCTTTACGCAGTGGGTGGAAAACCATCCACACCCTTTTTTTTTTTTTTTTTTGCCCAGTAATTCACTTAAATTTATATGCTATTTCTATGAGATGTTATGACTTCAATAAAGCATCATATGATATATCCACTGAAAATTGTCTGTCTGTGTATATAAACATCGATGTAAATAAACAATAAACATTCCAGAACATCGTGGGTGCGTTGCACACACATACAAACAAAGAACAAATATTGTGCGCGCCGTACGTGGTGGGTGTGTGGGCACCCATGCTGTTTTTTTCAGAGAGACTGTGGCTCTCTCTCCCGTGATCCGGCCATGCATGATAGAAGTGTTATCACACACTGGACACACAGAACGTCGTTCTTTTCCCGTAACTTGGCACCAGCAGAGCTGAGCCTGCCACCCCAGGCCCACTTCTTTAAACATTTTTTTTTCTTTTTTTTTCTTTTTTTCATCGTTTTTTTCTGCTGACAATCTTGCCTTTCACTTTTGCTTTGTTTCACAGTTTATTTTGACTGCCGTGTCCAAAATTTCTTGCAGTGTGTGAGATAGAAGTCCCTCCCTTAATATTTGTAACAAAAACATTTCCATTGTCATTGGGGTTTGTTCCTCGTCTGGCTTTTCCCCAACACAAATCTTAGAAAACACACACACACACACACACACACACACACACACATGCATGCACATACACACACACGCACGCATGCATGCACATACACACACACACACACACAAGCATGCACGCATACTCGCATGTGTAAAACATGGCCGCATGCATGCATTCACGCACACACATGCACACACACAAGCACACTCACACCCACACGCACACACATGCAAGCAAAACACTTGCACACACGCATGCACACACATGCATACGCACATATACACGCACGCACAAACACACATACTCAAACCCACACATGCACACACACACGTGCTCGCAGACACCCATGCACATATACATGGAAACAAACATATGTATGCACGTGCGAGCACAACACACACACACACACAACCATGACCACACGCTCGCATGCAAGCATGGACATGCACGCACACAAACGCACACATTTTCTTGGATTTGATTTATTTATTATTTTTTTTTTTATTGAAAACCATCCTAACACAACCACTTTTCTAAGAACTGGAATCCACATTCACGTTGACATAACCAATAATATATTATACGGAACTGCATCACAATTGCACATCATAAATAAGTACTTACGGACACACGCACATACATTAAACACTCATACACATGCGCGCCAGCACGCATGTGCACACACACACACACACACACATAGTAATCACCACCATCTTAATAAACAATTTGTTTCACGATTGTTCTTTTCCGCACGAAAACATCACTCGACGAAGTTTGACAGTCTCTCCGCTCCTTCAGGTAACTGGAAAAGAAAAGACGACCATAATTTATGAGGAACTAAAGAAACTGAGGAAAACAGAACCAATGAAATAACACAAGGCCAATAACACATGAAATTAAAGTCAGGTTCGGAAAATAAAATATATCAAAGAAAGAAACAGAAATCCTAAATGAATGTTCTGCGAGATGTTATGACTTCAATAAAGCACCATATGATATTATATCCACTGAAAAATGTCTGTCTGTGTACATAAACATCGAAGTTTGACAGATGTGTATGGTGTGTATGGAGATGGTGGTTTGCGTGTTGACAGAGGTGCATCAAGAAGTGTTTGTTGTGTGTTGAACAGAAGGATGTGTCAGATGATAAATGAATGTTCAAATGAGTGTTAAACGTTGACAACGAGAGCATGCAAAAACTACAGGACACACAACTTTTCCTGAGTAACGATTAATTATCATTCATATTCATAGTATTATCATTATCATCATCATTATTGTTATTGATATTCAAATAGCGCCTATCATTCGTCATCGACCGAACTAAAAGCGTTAAACAAACATGGAGTCATTTGCACAACATGCTATTTTTATTATCAAGCTGACTGATAGCTGTCTTTGGGCAGTCATCGTTCTTTTCCTGTGGCTGCAGTCACGAGCACACACACAGGCACAGGCAGACAGACAGACAGACAACACACACACACAAAACACACACACACACACACACACACACACTCACTCACAAACGCTCGCACACACACACACACACACCCACACACACCACGCCGACACGTACACAAACTAACAAGCTCGTAATGGCACACAAGGTACACTTTATTAACGTAGAGGTCTCAAGATGATAAAGTATTTTATTCTATTCACACACACACACGCACACATCACACACACACACGTACACAAACTGACCAGCTCGTAATGGCACACAAGGGGCACCATATAAACGTTCAGGTCTCATGACAATAAAGTATTTTATTCCATTCACACACACACACACACACACACACACACACACACACACACTAACTGACCAGTTCGTGATGGCACACAAAGGACACCTATAAACGCTGAGGTCTTGTGACAATAAAGTATTTCAAGTCTGGCCTTAAAACCCACCTCTTCCCAAAATAGCCTCCCTTCCCTGCCTCTTCCTTGTCTTTAATTTCTCCAGTTGTAGAGTTATGCGTGCGTGAGAATGACTGGTGCGAAAGCGCTTAGATTTGTTTATGCACAAGATTCAGCGCTATGTAAGTACCATTATTATTATTATTATTAGTCATCCCCCCTAATATTCCTTGCGACCCCGGTACACTTGGTAATAAAGACATATTCTACTCTGTTCTGTTCTGTTCTATTCTATTCTATTCACACACACACACACACACACACACACACACACACACACCAGTATCAGTATCAGTAGCTCAAGGAGGCTTCACCGTGTTCGGTCAAATCCATATACGCTACACCACATCTGCCAAGCAGATGCCTGACCAGCAGCGTAACCCAACGCGCTTTGTCAGGCCTTGAGAAAAAATAAAATAATAGAATAAAAAAATAAAATAAAATAATAAATAAATAGATAAACAAATAAATAAATAATAATAAAAATAAAATTAGATTTAAAAAAATATAAATAAAAACACACTCACACACACCTCCCCCCCCCCCCACACACACACAGACACCTCACACACACACACACACACACACACCCACACACACCACACCGACACGAACACTAACTGACCAGCTCATGATGACACACGAGGGACACCAGCTCCAGGGCCTGGCTGAGGGAGGACCCAGGGGTCAGGACACGCACCCCGGGTGGCAGGGCGGTCAGGCTGACACCCGGGTCCGCGCGGGACACGAACACCCGGGCCCCTGTCGCCTGCAGCTCCTCAATCGCCTCGCTCAGGTCCTTGAGGTCCACCTGTATGTATATGTTGAGAGTCTTGAGTCTTGAGGTTTCTTTGTTGGTTTTTTTTAACATTTTTAAAAAAAATTCCATTTTGATAGGTTGACATTTTACAACAACAACACCTTAACTCTCTTCATACGAACGGCGAAAGGGGCGACGTTAACAGCGTTTCACCCCAATTACCATCATCAAAATATTGCAAGCGGAAGGCTCTTATACTGAAGAGGTGAATGTTGACAGAGAATACCACAATTCTGACGACGGAAGCTAAAGGCTGGGTCATTCAGACACCCGCTGGACATCCGAGGGGTCTGGGTAGAGGAGAAGAGAGGACTGGCTGTATTGAATGAGTTAATGGACATTTATTTAAAAAAACAAACAAAAAACCCCAAAAAACAACCAAACAAAAAACAACAAAAAACAAAAAAAAAACCCCAAAAACCCCAAACAAACAAACAGAAGAAAACAACATAAATAGGCCTATAGACAGAAACAGCCAAGCAGCTGGATTATACATAGGTTGGTTATCATCATGGAGTATTATCATTCATTTCTTAATTTAAGAATCTTACACAAACTGTCAAGTATCTTAGAGTATGTTCACAGTGAACATCACAATCATTTCTTACGAGTATCAATAAAAAGAAAATAAATATGGGTGGTTAATTTTCGTTAATAATGAACAGGTTACTAATCATTTGCGATCAAAAATTTGTAAGGCAGCCATCTGGCAGAGAAAATGGCATGGTTAAAGTTAATTTATGCATTATATTCTTAAATTCTATATCGAGTTTTTAATTTGTTTAAAAACAACAACTGATATTTGTGGAAAGCTGTCCTCAATTTTACATAAATATAACTAATACTTTGTCTTCAGTCTTGAGTTTCAGTTTCAGTAGCTCAAGGAGGCGTCACTGCGTTCGGACAAATCCATACACGCAACACCACATCTGCCAAGCAGATGCCTGACCAGCAGCGTAACGCAACGCGCTTAAAGGGTTAGGGTTAGCGTTCAGTCTTGAGTCTTGACATACTTATTTATTGATTTGGCCTTTGACCCATATCAACAGAGGCTAACGCATCTAGAGGTGTGGCGTGAAAAGAACACAGCAATGACTGATAATTTACATAATTATTGCGTGTTGGGAGAGAGGGGGCGTGGGGGTGGGTGGGGGGAATAAATTCGGAAGAAAAAAACGTGAGAAAATTGTTCTGATGAAGTAAGTATAATATCATTTTTGAGCTAGGGTTTGGGGTTGGGTAAAAAAGAAAGGAAAAGAGGAGATGATCATCATCATCATTATCATTATTGTCATCATTATGATCATAATAATAATAATAATAATTCATAACTTTTCTAAAGCACGATATCCAGTACTAATGTTGCTCAAAGCGCCTTACATCATCGAGCGAGATATAAACATAACATAAAACATTACAACAGCTCAGTCCAATGTGTTCACAGAATGAATAAAAAAGCATGATCCACCAAACAATAAAAAAATATCAAGTAAATAATGCTTAGGTTAAAAAGAAATACATTCCTTAAAAACACATAGTTTTTTAGACACACACATACATGGGCGCGCACACTCACACTCGCTCGCACACACACACACACACACACACACACACACACACATACACACACACACACATATGCACGCGCGCGCGCGCGCCCAGACACATTAAATATATCAACTGCACTAAAACAGGATAACGTAAGTATAAATATCTCTAGCGATAAAACCCCATGTGGCGATCAGACATTGGACTATCCATCGTGCTGAGTACAGAAATGTTTGCGGAAAAGGTGCGTTTTCAGATCTGACTTGAAGGTCTGAAGATCAGGAGCATTTCTGAGGGACGATGGCAAAGAATTCCATATTTGGGGTACTTGGGCCCTAAAAGACCTTTTCCCTACACATTTTAAATAAGTTCTTGGGACTTTAAGTAACAGCTCAGAACTGGACCTTAGCGTTCTACATAGTTCGTACGTTTCCAGCACAGAGGAGAGATACGGGGGAAGAGATTCATCAAAATGTTGGAAGGCAAGTGGTCGCTAGTTTATAGTGAATGCGGGACTCTACAGGAAGCCAGTGTAACTGATGCAAAAGAGGTGTGACATGATCAGATTTCCTTTTTTTGCTAGGACAAGTCGTCATCACCACCTTTGTAATTCTCAACCCACCTTGCCATTGCCGATGAAGATGACGGCGATCTTGGTGGCGTTTTGTCGACCTCCGCTGTTCGCGGTGAAGGCTCTGCGCGCGGCGCTTTGAACCAACTGGGGGAGGTTGTTGCGGTCGTAGCGGACCAGGTGGTCACGGATGCTCTGGGCGTCGGAGTAGCGCTTGAGTTCGAATCCTTCGTCGTCCGGGCAGTCTCCTGTCACCGCTCCGTACTGTTTGGGAGGGAGGGGGGAGGGAGGTGAGGGAGGGTGGGGGGTGGGGTGAGTTAGTTGAATACTTGTTCGTCACGCATCACACACAGACGCATATCATATATATATATATATAGAGAGAGAGAGAGAGAGAGAGAGAGAGAGAGAGAGAGAGAGAGATACGAGCATTCACGTACTTTCACACATACGTGTATGTCAGTGTGTGTGTGTGTGTGTGTGTGTGTGTGTGTGTGTGTGTGTGTGTGTGTGTGTGTGCGTGTGTGTGTGTGTGTGTGTGTGTGTGTGCGTGTGTGTGTGTGTGTGTGTGTGTGCGTGCGTGCATGTGCGTGCGTGCGTCCATCTGTCCATCCATTCATCGTTCAATCTATCTATCCATATCTATAAGGCTTTGTATTAAAAAAAAAAAAAATATTATGATTCTTTAACTAAGCTATCACTGCATTGTCCATAACGAATGACAGTGTCTTGTTGAATACAATGCCTCCTACACAATGATAATATAATAATATTGGTAATGATAGTCAATTCACCATTTGCAACCCCCCCCCCAACCCCCAACCCCCAGTATATTGCTGTGTGAAGAGGATTGGGGAGGGCCCCCGCCTTCCATCCAGTGCCGAGCCTTAGACACAGTGGACACATACATAAAACGCGACGGGAATTTTGCTCTGAACCTAACCTTAGCTTTGCCTAAACTCAGGTCAGGCCTTATCCACATGACCGCCTGAAATGGACAATGTTGGTGATGCGTTCAGAAGTGCAGCACCCCCCCCCTCCCCCCCCCCCCCCCACGCCCCCAAAACCCTCCACACGACCCAAAACCAGGTTTTTCGGGACCAGTGAGAGTGAAGAGTGACTGGTACCGGGGGTTTGAACCACGTGTGTGTGTGTGTGTGTGTATGTGTGTGTGTGTTGGAGCTCATGTACGTTTATATGTATTTGACTGTGCTTTCATATCTGTGAAACTGCATGTTTGGTGCATATCTGTTATGCATGTGTAGGTGTATGTGTGAATGTGTGTCTTCATGTTTTACATTTATTTGCTTATTTATCATCATTGTTGTCTTATTTATTTATTTATTATTATTATTACTACTACCTTTTTCTATATTATAATTATTATTTATTTATTTATTTATTTATGTAACCTTATCTATTATTTATTCACCTTTTTTTTTCTCTCAAGGCCTGACTAAGCGCGTTGGGTAACGCTGCTGGTCAGGCATCTGCTTGGCAGATGTGGTGTAGCGTATATGGTTTTGTCCGAACGCAGTGACGCCTCCTTGAGCGACTGAAACTGAAACTGAAGCTGAACCACTGACCTGGAATCCGGAGTCCAGCTCCTGGTTGGTGACGGTGTGGGAGATGAACTGGGTCACCCAGCTTGTGGTCTCCACTCCCAGGGCCGCGGGGCTGAAGATGAAGTTGATGTCGCTGGGGTACAGCTCCTTGCAGGCTGTGGACATAGTGATCATAGTGGTGATGATGATGATGGTGGTGATGATGATGATGAAGGTGGTAATGATGATGATGGTGGTAATTATGATGATAAAGATGATGGTAATGCTGCTGCTGCTGCTGATGATGACGATGATGATGATGATGGTAATGATGATGATGATGGTGGTAATGATGATGATGAAGATGATTATGATGGCGGTAATACTGCTGCTGCTGCTGCTCATGATGATGATGGTGGTAATGATAACAATAATGATTATGATGGTAATGCTGCTGTTGCTGCTGCTGATGATGATGGTAAATGATAACAATAATGATTACTATATGGTAATGCTGCTGTTGCTGCTGCTGATGATAATAATCATAATAATGGACATGATGATGTTATTGATGCTGCTGCTGCTGATGACGGTGATTATAATGATGATGATAATGACAATACTACTACTAATAATAACAATGATGATGATTATGATGGCAATGATGGCACTGCTTCTGCTGCTGCTGGTAATGATGATGATGATGATAATGATGATGATGATATAATGATAATAATAATGATAATAATAATAATAATAATGATGATGATGATGATAATGATGATGATGATGATGATGATAATTATCACCGTCATCATAATCATAATCATCATCGTCAAATATGTTGATGTCACTGGGATGTGTATAGCTCTTTGTTGGCTGTGGGGATGATGATAATGATGATGAGGATGGTGATGACCACAGTAATAAAAAAAAAGGTACCGTGAAAGAAAATGTTAATAGTGTGTGTGTGTGTGTGCGTGTGCGTGCGTGCGCTTGCGCGCGCGTGTGTGTGTGCGCTTGCGCTTGTGTGTGCGCGTATGCGTTTCTAAATGAGTGTACAGCCGTATGTATCCACATCACTGCCATACACATTGACAATAAAAGAAACACAACATATTATAACCCAACCAATAAGCGACGGAACACGCTGTCAGAAAGACTTACGCTGGGCAGCCATAGGTGTAGTGGTGGTAGTGGTGGTGGTGGTGGTAGGTTTAGGTACCACTGCAACAGAGAGAAGGAACTTTACAGTCGTGCACACTTTCACCGCAAAACACAGCAGTAGCATTAGTAGCAATAGCAGTCGTCATTGTAGTAGTAGTTGCAGGAGCAGCAGCAGTGGTAGTTATTGTAGCAGTAGTAGCTGTAGCAGTAGTAGTAGTAGTAGTAGTTACGGCGGAGACGGTGGTGATAGAGGTGGTTGCAGTAGTAGTTGGAGTACAACTAGCAATAGAAGGGACAAAAAAAGAAAAAAAGAAAAAAAGAGAACAATTGTTACAACTCTGAATTCAGGATAAAACAACAACAACAAGCAGACACACTGTCTTCTTCTCCTTCTTATGATTTTTAATACTATTATTATTATTATTATGAGTAGTAGTGGTATTAGTAGCAGCAGCAGCAGCCGTAGCAGTAGTAGTAGTATTGTTGTTGTTGTTGTTGTTGTTGTTGTTGTTCTTCTTCTTCTTCTTCTTCTTCTTCTTCTTCTTCTTCTTCTTCTCCATGTTAACATTAATATATATCTTTTTGTTCTTCTAATGATGATGATGATAATAATAATAATAATGATCATGATGATAATAATAATAGTTATTATTATTATTATTATTATTATTATTATTATTATTGTTGTTGTTGTTGTTAGTAGTAGTAGTAGTACTACTACTACTGGTGGAGTCTCCCGTCGGTCCAACGGATGAGTAGGCAGGCAGGCTTATCTGTCGGTGTGTGTCCTCATATGGGAGAAGAGACCGATTCTGGATGCGCAGCACTTCCCACAAGTATTGCAAGGGAAAACGTCTCCAGAAGTTGAGCCCTGCTTCCTTCGCTCACGCTTCTCCTTAATGGCCAGCGTTCTCTTGTTTTCAAACGTTTTTGTACTACTACTACTACTACTACTACTATCATCATAATGATCATCATTATCAGTATTAATCTTCTTGTAATAATAATAATAATTATTATTATTATTAATCTTCTTCTTCGTCTCATAATTATCATCTTTATCCTCACTACACATCCCGACTCACGGAAGCAGGTCTTCTTGGCCAGGGTGTCCTTGAGGTCGCCGTCCAGGTTGTCGTAGCTCCTGGCCCGGATCACCCTGCTGGGGTCCCCGCCCACCAGGTTAAGCAGCTCCCGCCGGGACACCTTAGGTCCGATGCCCAGGGCGAACATGGTGATGTTGGCCGCTATGGCCCGCCTCGCCTGCAGCCTGGTCCACATCCACCTGCGTGGGGGAAAACCCGCAGATATAAATAGAATTTTGTGTGGGGCTTCTGTGGGGAGGAAGTCATGTGACGACGTATCACGTCATGGTACAGCGTAGCGCAGTACGGTGCAGTATTGTACGGTACAGCATTGTATGGTACGGCACAGCACAGCACACAGTACGGCACAGCACAGCGCAGTACGGCACTGAACAGCAACAGTATTGTATGGCACTGCATAGCAGGGCACATCACAGCACAGCGCATCACATCATATCACAGCACATCACATCACATCATATCACAGCACAGCACATCACAGCACATCACATCACATCACAGCACATCACAGCACATCACAGCACAGCGCAGTACATCACATCACATCACAGTACATCACATCACATCACAGTACATCACATCATATCACATCATAGCACAGCACAGCACATCACAGCACATCACAGCACAGCACATCACAGCACATCATATCATATCACAGCACATCACATCACATCACATCACAGCACATCACAGCACATCACATCATATCACAGCACATCACGGCATCACATCACATCACAGCACAGCAAGGCACATCACATCACAGCACATCACGGCACATCACATCATATCACAGCACATCACGGCATCACATCACAGCACATCACATCATATCACAGCACAGCGCAGTACATCACATCACATCACAGCACATCACAGCACAT
>NC_134904.1:4558724-4563724 GCF_041734735.1 Babylonia areolata | reverse complement strand
CTCTCTCTCTCTCTCTCTCTCTCTCTCTCTCTCTCTCTCTCTCTCTCTCTCTCTCTCTCTGTGTCTCCTTCTTCTTCTTCTTCTTCTTCGGAATC
This sequence comes from Babylonia areolata, assembly GCF_041734735.1. Taxonomy (NCBI): domain Eukaryota; kingdom Metazoa; phylum Mollusca; class Gastropoda; order Neogastropoda; family Buccinidae; genus Babylonia; species Babylonia areolata. The sequence continues at coordinate 4,563,629 of NC_134904.1, read as the reverse complement.
TGGAATCTGGAAACTGGAATCTCTCTCTCTCTCTCTCTCTCTCTCTCTCTCTCTCTCTCTCTCTCTCTCTCTCTCTCTCTCTCTCTCCTTCTTCTTCTTCTTCTTCCCCGGATTCTGGAATCTGGAATCTGGAATCTCTCTCTCTCTCTGCTTCTTCTTCTTCTTCATTTCTCTCCCTCTCTCTCCCTCTCTCTCCCTCTCTCTCTCTCTCTGTCCCTCTCTCTCTCTGTGTCCATCTCTCTCTCTCTCTCCGTCTTCTTCTTCCTGTCGGCATCCTCCCGTTTTCTCCTGAACCAGACCCCTCTCCCTCACCCTCCTGTCTCCCTGTCTCCTCCCCTCACCGCCACCCCACCCCTCTCTCCCTTACCATCAGAAGTGCATGATTGTGTGTTTAGTTCTCATTTGCATTTTAATCACTTTGTGTGTGTGTGTGTGTTCCCTCCCTTTTGTTCTTTTATTTGTTTGAGGGATTGCATGCTAGACTGCTTGTGTGTTTTGTTTTTCGGAAAAGTAGGTAAAACATAGCTTTAAAAACTTTCCACGGCAATTTTGAAAGAAGACATGCACTGACTGAAGTTCTCTGCTATCGCTGTGTGACTGCTCCAGTGTGCTGTGTTACTGAAGTTCTCTGCTATCGCTGTGTGACTGCTCCAGTGTGCTGTGCTACTGAAGTTCTCTGCTATCGCTGTGTGACTGACTGCTCCAGTGTGCTGTGCTACTGAAGTTCTCTGCTATCGCTGTGTGACTGACTGCTCCAGTGTGCTGTGCTACTGAAGTTCTCTGCTATCGCTGTGTGACTGCTCCAGTGTGCTGTGCTACTGAAGTTCTCTGCTATCACTGTGTGACTGCTCCAGTGTGCTGTGCTACTGAAGTTCTCTGCTATCGCTGTGTGACTGCTCCAGTGTGCTGTGCTACTGAAGTTCTCTGCTATCGCTGTGTTACTGCTCCAGTGTGCTGTGCTACTGAAGTTCTCTGCTATCGCTGTGTGACTGCTCCAGTGTGCTGTGCTACTGAAGTTCTCTGCTATCGCTGTGTGAGTGACTGCTCCAGTGTGCTGTGCTACTGAAGTTCTCTGCTATCGCTGTGTGACTGCTCCAGTGTGCTGTGCTACTGAAGTTATCTGCTATCGCTGTGTGAGTGACTGCTCCAGTGTGCTGTGCTACTGAAGTTCTCTGCTATCGCTGTGTGACTGCTCCAGTGTGCTGTGCTACTGAAGTTCTCTGCTATCACTGTGTGACTGACTGCTCCAGTGTGCTGTGCTACTGAAGTTCTCTGCTATCACTGTGTGACTGACTGCTCCAGTGTGCTGTGTTACTGAAGTTCTCTGCTATCACTGTGTGACTGCTCCAGTGTGCTGTGCTACTGAAGTTCTCTGCTATCGCTGTGTGACTGCTCCAGTGTGCTGTGCTACTGAAGTTCTCTGCTATCACTGTGTGACTGACTGCTCCAGTGTGCTGTGCTACTGAAGTTCTCTGCTATCGCTGTGTTACTGCTCCAGTGTGCTGTGCTACTGAAGTTCTCTGCTATCACTGTGTGACTGCTCCAGTGTGCTGTGCTACTGAAGTTCTCTGCTATCGCTGTGTTACTGCTCCAGTGTGCTGTGCTACTGAAGTTCTCTGCTATCGCTGTGTGACTGCTCCAGTGTGCTGTGCTACTGAAGTTCTCTGCTATCACTGTGTGACTGACTGCTCCAGTGTGCTGTGCTACTGAAGTTCTCTGCTATCGCTGTGTGACTGCTCCAGTGTGCTGTGCTACTGAAGTTCTCTGCTATCGCTGTGTGACTGACTGCTCCAGTGTGCTGTGCTACTGAAGTTCTCTGCTATCACTGTGTGACTGCTCCAGTGTGCTGTGCTACTGAAGTTCTCTGCTATCGCTGTGTGACTGCTCCAGTGTGCTGTGCTACTGAAGTTCTCTGCTATCGCTGTGTGACTGCTCCAGTGTGCTGTGCTACTGAAGTTCTCTGCTATCGCTGTGTGACTGCTCCAGTGTGCTGTGCTACTGAAGTTCTCTGCTATCGCTGTGTGACTGCTCCAGTGTGCTGTGCTACTGAAGTTCTCTGCTATCGCTGTGTGACTGCTCCAGTGTGCTGTGCTACTGAAGTTCTCTGCTATCACTGTGTGACTGCTCCAGTGTGCTGTGCTACTGAAGTTCTCTGCTATCGCTGTGTGACTGCTCCAGTGTGCTGTGCTACTGAAGTTCTCTGCTATCGCTGTGTTACTGCTCCAGTGTGCTGTGCTACTGAAGTTCTCTGCTATCGCTGTGTGACTGCTCCAGTGTGCTGTGCTACTGAAGTTCTCTGCTATCGCTGTGTGAGTGACTGCTCCAGTGTGCTGTGCTACTGAAGTTCTCTGCTATCGCTGTGTGACTGCTCCAGTGTGCTGTGCTACTGAAGTTATCTGCTATCGCTGTGTGAGTGACTGCTCCAGTGTGCTGTGCTACTGAAGTTCTCTGCTATCGCTGTGTGACTGCTCCAGTGTGCTGTGCTACTGAAGTTCTCTGCTATCACTGTGTGACTGACTGCTCCAGTGTGCTGTGCTACTGAAGTTCTCTGCTATCGCTGTGTGACTGCTCCAGTGTGCTGTGTTACTGAAGTTCTCTGCTATCACTGTGTGACTGCTCCAGTGTGCTGTGCTACTGAAGTTCTCTGCTATCGCTGTGTGACTGCTCCAGTGTGCTGTGCTACTGAAGTTCTCTGCTATCGCTGTGTGACTGACTGCTCCAGTGTGCTGTGCTACTGAAGTTCTCTGCTATCACTGTGTGACTGCTCCAGTGTGCTGTGCTACTGAAGTTCTCTGCTATCGCTGTGTGACTGCTCCAGTGTGCTGTGCTACTGAAGTTCTCTGCTATCGCTGTGTGACTGCTCCAGTGTGCTGTGCTACTGAAGTTCTCTGCTATCGCTGTGTGACTGCTCCAGTGTGCTGTGCTACTGAAGTTCTCTGCTATCGCTGTGTGACTGCTCCAGTGTGCTGTGCTACTGAAGTTCTCTGCTATCACTGTGTGACTGCTCCAGTGTGCTGTGCTACTGAAGTTCTCTGCTATCACTGTGTTACTGCTCCAGTGTGCTGTGCTACTGAAGTTCTCTGCTATCGCTGTGTTACTGCTCCAGTGTGCTGTGCTACTGAAGTTCTCTGCTATCGCTGTGTGACTGACTGCTCCAGTGTGCTGTGCTACTGAAGTTCTCTGCTATCGCTAGGAGAGAGATATTGGGGAGAGAAAGGAAGGAGGAAGAAAGGGAGGGAGAGATGGAGAAGAGAGACAGAGAGAGGATGCGATAAAGGTAATAACAATAGAGAGGAGAGAGATATTGGGGAGATGTTTGTTTGTGTTTTTTTTCTCTCTCCAATTTTTATTGTTTGCAAGCTCTTTTTATTTTGGCTTTCTTCTTCATGTGATAAACAGATGCGATTGTTGTGGACGTAATAACGCCATTCAAATCTTGATTTTTGTGTGTTTTATTATGTCTCAATTGTTCTTTCATTTCGGCAGTAAAGGAGACGTTAACATCTCTTTCACGCACATCGCAACACCTGGTCGATTTCTTGATCTGCCCAACCAGTCTACAGCTGGCTGAAAGAAACGATGATTCAATTTTTTCTTTTTCGTTCATTCCAGTTTATTCAGTGTCCACTTTAGAATATTTATATGTAGTAAACACGTCGATGGTGTAGTTAATATCACTGTAAGTGTTCTGTCCACAATTTGTTTCTTTCCTTTTGATTGTGAACATGAAACACGAGATCATGTCGTCTTCGAACACAACCTACTTTCTAGTCAGCCAAAGTCAGTGGAAAGCGGTTTTTAGAATTTTCGGATTTCGGAACACATCTCAACGAAATAAACCGTTAATGATTCGGAAATTCGACTTAATTCGGGAGACTTACAACCTGTTATTGGTATGACTGTGAAGATATTTTTTTCATACTCTGTTTAAACCAGTTTTGGTATTGGCAGACAAAGTATTTCCAGAGAAAATGTCAATGTTAAAGTTTACCACGGACACACACACACACACACACACACACACACACAAATAACCAACACAACCCCCACCCCAACCCCCACACCTACATCCCTCCCCCACCCTCACCCCCACACCCATATTATACACAAACGGCGATTGACTAGCTCGATATGCTTTGATGTGATGGGCTGAAGGAAATGTCACACACACCCTCTCCATTCCGTTCCGGACACCGGAAAACGAAAGTAGGCCAGTGTGTCAGTATGGTAGTGGAGCAGAGTACACATACCTTCTCTTCAAGACTAAGCCACGCAGATTGGTGAAATGAGGAAAATTGTTGATAGAACAGTCTTTTCTTTTTTTTTCTTTTTTTTTTTTTTACGGGGAACAAGAACGCTTTGTTTCGTGCATCCAGAAATAAATGCACAGGCCGACTTTCCTTTAAAGCCCCCTTGGCCAAGAGAGTGGGGGTGTGGCTATAGCCTAACTTGGGCAACACACTCTCCACCATGATCAACTTACAGCCCAAATAGTCGGTCGGGGCAGCAGTTGCTTCTTCTGCCTGCTGTCCCCGATGGTTTCAGATGGACTCGACTTAATATCGTATGTGTGTGTGTGTGTGTGTGTGTGTGTGTGTGTGTGCACGTGCGTGCGCGTGCGTGCGTGCGTGCGTGCGTGCGTGTGTGTGTATGTGTGTGTGTGTGTGTGCGTGCGTGTGTGTGTGTGCGCCAACTAGCCCCCAAGGGCTGCAGCACTAAGAGCCAGTGCAAACTCCCACGTTCACTCGTATGTACACGAGTGGGCTTTTACGTGTATGACCGTTTTTACCCCGCCATGTAGGCAGCTGTACTCCGTTTTCGGGGGTGTGCATGCTGCGTATGTTCTTGTTTCCATAACCCAATTGTGTGTGTGTGTGTGTGTGTGTGTGTGAGTGTGTGTGTGAA
>NC_134904.1:4541224-4551224 GCF_041734735.1 Babylonia areolata | reverse complement strand
TTCGGCATTCTCATCGAAACACTCAAACTTGAAGAAAGGGTGAAGTTTCAGGTTCTTGTTGTACGGTTCCCATGGCTGGACGGTAACCTGCGCCACACAGGAAGGGGGAAAAGAAGTATCAACAAAGGTTCTTAAAAAAAAAGGTTAATTTTTTTTTAACGCATTAAAAACCGTAAAAAAAACAAAAAAACGCACACACACACACAAAAATTTTAAGTTTAAAAAAAAAAAGTATTTAAAAACTTTTTAAAAAACGTAAAAAAAAAGTATTCATCATGGCCTGGCTTCGCTGACGAAGATCTAGGAAGGGCGTTGTCCACGTCTGATGCAGGCACGCTCATGGCTGACAAGGCCAATGCGGGAAAAGCAGAGTCGGCCGCAGCGGTTGCAAGGGAAAGTCTGGTCTGGGTTCGCGGCTGCAGCGTCGTGGTTCTTCCTCCTTCTGCGTTTGTCCTCAAGGCTGGCCCTGCGGTTGTTTTCGAAGGAGGAGACAGCTTGGTGGATGGTGCGTCGCCAGGTCTCTCGATCAGCGGCTACTGCGGACCATTGGCGATGGTCAATGTGACAGGCACCGAGAGCTTTCTTCAAGGAGTCTTTGTATCTCTTCTTGGGTGCTCCTCTGTCACGGTGGCCAGTGGACAGTTGGCCATACAGCGCGATCTTGGGCAGGCGGTGGTCCTCCATCCTGGACACGTGCCCTGCCCAACGTAGCTGGGTCTTTAGCAGCACTGCCTCGATGCTGATAGTCTTTGCCTGCTCCAGGACCTCGACATTTGTGATGTAGTCACTCCAGTGGATGCTGAGGATGGTGCGAAGGCAGCGCTGGTGAAAGCGATCAAGCAGTCGTATGTGGTGCCGGTAGGTGACCCAGGTTTCGGAGCCATACAACAGGGTGGGCAGTACAACAGCTCTGTACACGCTGATCTTTGTGTCTTTCTTCAGGTGTTTGTTGTTCCACACTCTCTTGTACAGCCTGCCGAATGCGCTGTTTGCCTTTGCAAGTCTGTTGTCGATCTCCTTGTCGATCTTGGCGTCAGACGAGATGGTGCAGCCTAGGTAGCTGAACTGGTGGACCGACTTCAGCTCTGTCTCACCGATGTTGATGTGAGGAGCGTGGAATTCTTCCCGTGGGGCAGGCTGGTGGAGAACTTCCGTCTTTTTCAGACTGACTTCTAGGCCGAAGAGCTGCGCAGCCTCTGCGAAGCAGGACGTTATACGCTGCAGGGCCGCTTCTGTATGGGGGACGAGGGCAGCATCGTCGGCAAACAGAAGCTCTCTGATGAGTTGCTCCAGTGTCTTGGTGTGGGCCTGTAGCCGCCTCAGGTTGAATAGGCTGCCATCAGTGCGGTATCTGATGAAGATACCGTCGTCGTCGCCAAGATCTTCAGTGGCCTGTTGGAGCATCATGCTGAAGAAGATCGTGAAGAGGGTCGGCGCGAGGACACAACCTTGTTTCACTCCATTTCCAATTGGGAAGGGCTCCGAAAGGTCGTTGCTGTGTCTGACCTGTCCACGCTGTTCCTCATGTAGTTGGATGACCATGCTGAGGAATTTTGGGGGGCATCCTAGACGTTTCATGATCTCCCACAGACCTTTTCTGCTCACGGTGTCGAAAGCTTTCGTGAGATCGACGAATGTCGCATACAGTCCTTTGTTCTGTTCCCGACATTTTTTTTGTAGCTGTCTGAGAACGAAGACCATGTCAGTGGTGCCTCTGTTGGCTCTAAAGCCACACTGACTCTCTGGGAGATGTTCTTCGGCGATAGTAGGCACCAGCCGATTTAGGAGGACTCTGGCGAGGATCTTACCTGCGATGGAGAGCAGAGTTATCCCCCTGTAGTTGGAGCAGTCCGACTTTTCTCCCTTGTTTTTATACAGGGTGATGATGACTGCGTCACGGAGGTCCTGTGGTAGTTTGCCTTGCTCCCAGCAGCAGACAAAGAGGTTGTGGAGTTTGGAGAGTAGTGCTGGGCCTCCATTCTTCCAAGCCTCCGGCGGAATTCCGTCAACCCCTGCTGCCTTGCCACATTTCAGCTGTTCAATGGCTTTGACAGTCTCTTCTAGGGTTGGTAGCTCGTCCAGTTGTAATTTCACTGGCTGTTGTGGGATGCGGAGAATTGCCGAGTCTTGAACCGTGCGGTTGGCGCTGAAGAGGGCCTGGAAATGTTCCGACCACCTGTTCAGGATCGACGTCTTGTCTGTGAAGAGCGCCTGGCCGTCTGCGCTGCGCAAAGGACTCTGGACCTGGTATGAGGGACCGTACACCGCCTTCAAGGCTTCGTATAAGCCCCGGTAGTCACCAGTGTCTGCACAAAGCTGAGCCCTCTCTGCCAGGTTGGTCCACCACCCATTTTGAATCTCACGAAGCTTTCGCTGGAGGTTGCTGCATATGAGCCGGAAGGTTGCTTTCTTCACCGGACAAGACGGTTGTGCAAGGTGAGCCTGGTGGGCTGATCTCTTCTTCGCCAGCAATTCTTGGATCTCCTGGTTGTTTTCGTCAAACCAGTCCTTGTTCTTTTTCGACGAGAACCCTAGGACTTCTTCAGAGGACTGCAGGATGGCTGATTTCAGCTGTGCCCATAGTGCTTCTGGAGAGGGGTCTGTGGGGCAACTGGGGTCTTCAAGTTTGTCCTGAAGCTTCGCCTGGAATTCAGCTTTCACTTCAGCTGACTGAAAGTTGCCGACCTGGAATTTCTTCCTAGGAGCTCCTCCTTTCTTTGGTTTGGGCTTGAAGTGGAGCCTGAGCTTGCTGCGGACGAGGCGGTGGTCAGTATGACACTCCGCGCTGGGCATCACTCGGGTGTGTAGGACGTCTCGTACGTCTCTCTGGCGCATCAGGATGTAATCAATGAGGTGCCAATGTTTGGACCGAGGATGCATCCACGTTGTCTTCAGGCTGTCCTTCTGCTGGAAAATGGTGTTGGTGATGGTAAACTGCTGCTCTGCACAGAACTCGAGAAGAAGGCGCCCATTGTCGTTGCAATTACCAACGCCATGCTTGCCAAGGACTCCTTTCCAGGCTTCTGAATCTTGGCCAACTCTGGCATTGAAGTCGCCAAGGATGATGACCTTGTCGTCAGCAGGGGTGTTCTGAACGAGGTTGCGCAGATCAGTGTAAAACTTGACCTTTTCTGTGCGGTCCGCTTGGAGGGTTGGAGCCTACACGCTGAACAGAGTGGCATGCTGTTTGTTCCGTAGTGGGAGGCGCATGGACATAATTCGGTCTGAGTGTCCTGTTGGCAGGTTTTCAAGCTTGGAGGCAATGGTGCTCCTGACCATAAAGCCTACGCCATAAAGGCGTCTCTCGGTCTCTGGCTTGCCTGACCAGTAGAGGGTGTACCCAGTGCCGTGTTCCTGGAGGCTGCCTTCCCCTGCAAAGCGGACTTCGCTGACGGCAGCAATGTCAATGTTCAGTCTCTGAAGTTCGTGTGCGACTAGAGCGGAACGCCTTTCTGGGTGGTTGCTGTCTGCAGAGTCACGCATGGTTCGGATGTTCCAGCATGCTACCTTTAGTCCTTTTGCACCTAATTGTGAGGCAGGTGCCGGCCTTTTCTTCTCTATTGTTGTTCGACCGCGTTTGGAGATGCCCGTTGACTGCGGCTAGCCAACTGGGGGGTATGGAGATGAGCATTTGTTTGGACCACCTTTTCTAGGCCCCTCTCCGTGTGGAGCAAGCAGTGCTGTCCCTAGAAAAGGCTGCTTGGTCGTTCAGGGTGCTGCCGAGTGATGCTGTCACCTCCGGGTCAACAATCAGGCGACCAATATCCTGAACCGCCTGCATGCAGGATTGGAACTGCGGCTTCCAGTGACATCTTCCACCTGCCGTTTTCGCCCCTTTCCCATCGCTACAGGGCTTGGAATAGTTGGTGGCGCGGACGTGGACGTGTCCTTCAAGCCTGCGCAATGGAATTTTTAGGTGGAGTGCAGTGTGCGCAGTACTGGCCCCACCCTTTACACCCGTGGTTCATCTGCCATAGCCTAGCAAGCTGGGACGGTGACAGTGAGGTCCTCAGGTCGTAGGTTTTATATCAGACTGTCCTTGTCCTAGCCTCTGGCTCAAAAACCTTCCTCGGAGGCACGGGGGCGCGGCTACTGAAAGTCGGGACATGGCCATGGACCCAGGGTCAATGCATGTCGAGACTGTCCTGCATTCCTTAGCACTTCATGGGTTTTACTTCAGACTTTTCCTTGTCTTAGATGGACTGCCTTCCCAGGCTGTCGAGCTCCATCTGCCCACATGTGACAGGTAGCACAGGGTTACATGGTACCTGTGGCAGGTAGAGACCTGACCTGACCAACATTAAAGAAAAACAAACAAACAAACAACAACAACAACACCTTTCCACTCTCATTATGATAAAATTATCGACTGTGTCGACTATAGAGCTCACTATACAAGAAGGAAGGCGGGAGGGGGGGGGGTGCGGGGCGCGGCGGGGGGAGGGAGGGAGGGGACCCAGTTCTCCTATCTACCTCCGCCACTTTTGATTAATTAATTAATTAATTAATACCAAAAAGTCAGGTATACATAAATACCCGTTCACACCTGGGTGGGAGGAGTGAGAGGGAGGGGAGGGGGTGGAGGTGGGAGGATCGGAGAGTTAAGAAGTGCCTTTTTTTCTCCAAGTTAGGACACAACAACAGCATCAACACTAAAAACACCAGGGCGAGACGGGGGTCTCTGAATGTGGTCACTTTATCGGTGAACACTTCTTCTTCTTCTTCCATTTGACGACCAACGTAAGCAAGCTGATGAAAAGTGTCGTTTTGTGGGTGGGCGGTGATTTAAAAAAAAAAAAAAAAAAAAAAACACCTCTAGGGAGAGCTGGACAGTGCAAGGTCTTCAGAGAAGAAGCCCCCCCCACCCGCCCCCCCACCTCCCCCCTCCAGCCCCCAAACCCCTCCCTCAGTCAAGTGTTTCGGCCCTTGGGCGCAATTTAAAACTGGACTGCCGAAGGACGTGCTGTTGGTTGGTTAGGGGGAGATGGGGCTGCAGTGTCCAAGACGTTCCATGCAACGCCTGAATCGAATCTACCACGGCAGAGCTACGTTGATTCACCGTGAGTCTGACCAAAACAACAACAACAACAACAACAACAACACAACAACGACAACAACAACAATAATAATAATAATAACAACAACAATAATAATAATAATAATAATAATGGTATTTATATAGCGCCGAATCTTGTGCAGATACAAATGTAAGCGCTTTCACACACACCAGTCATTCACACGCATGCATAACTCTAAAACTGAAAGAAACCGAAGATAATAAGGAAGAGGTAGGGGAAAGGAGGCTATCCTGTGAAGAGGTGGGTTTGAATTAAGGCGGCCACACTTGAAAGAGCTGAGTGCGGAGACTTGGCGCAACGAAAGGGGAAGTTCATTCCAAATACAAGGTCCAGAGACAGAGAAATAACGACGTCCAACAGTGGAGTGTTTGAATCTGGGTAAACAGCAACAACAACAAAACCACTGGGCCATACTGGGTGCACTCTCCTTCACTCCGAAGTTTCCTCCTCCTCCTCCTTCTTCTTCTTCTCCTCCTCCTCCTTCTTCTTCTTCTTCTTCTCCTCCTCCTCCTCCTCCTTCTTCTCCTCCTCCTCCCCCCTCCTCCTCCTTCTTCTCCTTCTCCTCCTCCTTCTTCTTCTCTTCCTTTCCTCCTCCTTCTTCTTCTCCTCCTTCTTCTTCTTCTCCTCCTCCTCCTCCCCCTCCTCCTCCTTCTTCTCCTTCTCCTCCTCCTTCTTCTTCTCTTCCTCTCCTCCTCCTTCTCCTCCTTCTTCTTCTTCTCCTCCTCCTCCTTCTCCTCCTCCTCCCCACTCCTCCTTCTTCTTCTCCTCCTCCTCTCCTCCTTCTTCTCCTCCTTCTTCTTCTTCTTCTCCTCCTCCCCCCTCCTCCTCCTTCTTCTTCTTTTCCTGATTGCAATCAGAGAAGGGTTTTCACGAGGCGATCTTTGCACAGTACTAAGTGAGCTTTGAGTTAAGACTTGTTCCTAAGTATATTGAGTTCACCTGCGGAGTTGGGAACATTCTTATTAACGATGACCAAACTTAGCCGCTGCTAAGTTCTGCGCTCATGAATGCAACCCACACCCCCTGCATGTGAATGGGTAGAATCCACTGCTTTTTTGTGTGTGGACCGAACCAATGGTCGGCCGCGCAGCTGACGCCAAGTGGCCGCCATGTCAGTACTCCCATTGCCGCGTGCGCTGACAGTTCGGCAAACGTGTGTGTGTGTGTGTGTGTGTGTGTGTGTGTGTGTGGTTTACAACGAATGTTATTCGTTCAGGGATGATACAATGCAACAACTGTTAAATACGAACACATTTAGCGCTACACGCCGACGCTTTTAAAACGTCCTCTTCAGGATGAAGGTAAAAGGGTTGGGGGGGGGGGGTCTTTTTCACGAAACACACACACACACACACACACACACACACACACACACACCCTCCCCATCCACCACCACCACCACCACTAATCCCCCGCCACCCTCACAAGGTATAAATTAAAAAAAAAAAAAAAAGTATAACTTTTGACACAATCGAACGTCAAAGAAAAGAAAATTACCCGGAAGGTCTTGTCTTTGTCTTCGATGTAAGCTGCAGGACCGCCGTCCACAAAGCCAGTGTTGAACAGGTCGTCTGTGTTCAGCTCACCACCCTTCTTGTTGAACAGATCTCGCTCTCCGTCTGTGTTGTGGAACTGAGCGCCCCGAGAAGAACAAAACAATTACTGTGACAATAGCAATAACAATCAGAATAGCAGCAGCAGCAGCAGCAAAATCACCATCATCACCATCATCATCATCATTATCATCACCTTCAGCAGCAACAACAGCAGCAGCAGCAGCAATAACATGGGTGAAATTTGAAAAAAAAAAAAATTCTAAATACAGTTACAGGAAATTACTTAAAGGACTTCGTAAAAGAGAATTCATTGGTCTGTTATCCATGAACCTACTGATCTTAATGTTCAGTGGTAGGATAGGCCATATTTTCTATACACCGCAGGGGGAATCCCCAGCTATTCTTAGCCACTGTCTTTTCTGTGTTTATACCACAAATACCACAACGGAATTTTGTACTCTAAATTGACTGGCGGTGAAAGGGTTAAACTGACAAGCGAAACAACTGATAATGAATGCAAAAAGTCAAATACATCAACGTTCTCAGTCACTTGTGAAGACACACTTTCGTGTACATAAGCCTTATGCACAGCACACGAGTTTTGTCACATTATATTATATCATACCTTCACAACCAACTTATTCGTGGTACGGCCCTCCCAGCCTTTGCCCGTCTTGGTGTTGTTGACGCCCAGCCACAGGGTGTCCAGGTAGTAGGCGTCCTTGACCCAGATGTTGCCGGGGCTGAGGTTGATGGCGTAGTCCCCGCACCTCTGGTACTTTAGGGCGTAGTACTTGCAGGGCAGGTGGACGTCGATAGTCTTCCCGTTGAACTGCACCAGCTTGCCGCGGGCTTTGGAGTAACAATCGTTGCTGGCCGCTGCCACTGCTCACATCCATGTTCGTTTCGTTTCGTTTCGTTTCGTTTCGTTCGCTCGTTTGTTTGACAGTGTGTCGTCCTCCTCCACAATTGTGATGAGAGAGGAATGTGTGTGTGTTGTATTGTGTGTGTGTTGTGTTGTGTTGTGTGTGTTGTGTTGTGTGTGTGTGTGTGTGTGTGTGTTGTGTTGTGTTGTTGTTGTGTGTGTGTATGTGTTGTGTTGTGTTGTGTTGTGGTGTGGTGTGGTGTGTGTGTGTGTGTGTGTGTGTGTGTGTGTGTGTTGTGGTGTGTTGTGGTGTGTGTGTGTGTGTGTGTGTGTGTGTGTGTGTGTGTGTGTGTGTGTGTTGTGTTGTGTTGTGGTATGATATGGTATGGTATGGTATGGTATGTCATGTTATGTAACTACGTACGCGCGCACGCACACATGTATGCAAGTATGCATGTTGTTTTATATTATCTTATGGTATGGTATGGTATGTACGTACGTATGTATGTACGTACGTATGTTATGTTATGTATTTACGTACGTTCATTCCTGGTAGGAACCTCAGACATACCTTTCGCAGCATCCGCACGCAATTTAGGGTACATGCTTTCGGACGACATGACACTTGACATACACATCAACCACATTTGTAGGTCAGAATATGCAGGACTCTGACAAATCAGTTCCATCCGCCAGTATCTAGCCATAGAAATCACAAAGACATTGGTTTGTTCTTTTGTCCTATCTAGATTAGATTATGGAAATGCTCTTCTTGCTGGCTGCCCCAAACACTGTATTGACAAACTTCAGAAAGTTCAAGGCTAGGAAACATCAACACATCACTCCCCTACTCACTTCCCTTCACTGGCTCCCTATTCAAGCACGAATACAATACAAACTCTCAGTCCTTTGTCACAATTTCTTCACTGATTCTTGTCCCGTCTAACTTTCAGATCTTCTTTCTGTCTATTCACCACCCGGACAACTCCATTCTTCAACTGACATGCACACACTGTCTATTCCAAGATTCGCACAAGAACTTATGGTGAACGTTCCTTTTCTTTTGTTGCACCAAAACAGTGGAATTCACTGCCCTCACACATTGGTCAAACCCCAGCAGCTGCATTCAAGAGAGTACTCAAAACACTTCTTTTAATGTTGTATCTTTCTGAGTAGAGCTTCTCCATCTGTATAATGCTTGCTGTGATCTGATCGTAGAGTGTGCTCTTGGTGTTAATTTGCGTGTATTTGTGATGGTTTTTGGTGTGGTTCTGTGAAGTCTGGTTCCTTGGTGCATGTTTTGACTAGGGTGAATGTGACTTGTTTTTTTATTTTTACTTTTTTTTACTTTTTTTTTTTTTTATCTTGCTGTGATTTGGAGCCTATGTAATGTGAGACTGTGATATTGCCTGTGATTATTTACATATTTTCATGTCACTTTGTTTGAACTATGTAACTTTTAGCCAGTGTGATGTGAAAAACAATGTTGATTTATCTATTTATTTATTATCATATATATATCTCTCTCTTTTTTGTACCTATCTTTTTGTCACTTAATCTTAAATTTGCATATCTTACTGTAAAGCGGGGTGAGCCCAATTTGAGATGGGAGTACTGCGCTATATAAGCCTGCATATTATCATCAATGTCATTATCATTATCATCATATGATTATGATTATTATTATGATTATTATGTATTATTTAGTCACAAACAGCTGTTTAAAACATACACAAAAAAACTTTAAAACAATGTTAGTTAAAAGCCATCAACAACATTTAAGTTTTCGTATCCTCAACTTTCCCTGGTCACCCAGACACACACACACACACACACACACACACACACACACACACACACACACACACACACACACACACACACACACACACACACACACACACACAGAACTCAAAACTCAGAATCAAAACTCAAAACATTTTCATTCAAGGATTAAAATTTTAGACATGGTCAATTCTTCCAATTGGTCTTAGCTAATCTACATCCACTATGAATAGTGCACACGTACATGAAAGACGAAAAGTTAGAACGACAGAGAGAGAGAGCGAGAGAGAGAGAGAGAGAGAGAGAGAGAGAGAAAGAGAGAGAATGAAAGAGAAAGAGAGAGAGGCAGACAGACAGACTCACCCACAAAGGCCGTGGAAGCCAGCAAGAGAAAGCACAGGGTCTTCATGTTGGACTCTATCTGCGGCACGCACCACATCACAACACATATCATTATGATCAGCCACCTGCAGTGTGTGTGTGTGTGTGTGTGTGTGTGTGTGTGTGTGTGTGTGTGTGTGTCTGTGTGTCTGTGTCTGTGTGTCTGTGTCTGTGGGTCTGTGTGTCCGTGGTAAACTTTAACATTGCCATTTCCTCTGGAAATACTTTGTCTGCCAATACCAAATCTGGATAAAATATAGTAGGGATAAAACTCTTCACATTCATACCAATGATAGGTTGTAAGTCTTCCGATCTAAGCTGTATTTCCGGATCAT
>NC_134904.1:4533724-4536224 GCF_041734735.1 Babylonia areolata | reverse complement strand
TATGACGACTTGCCGTAGTTCTTTGAGGGTGTCTTTCTTTGAAGGCATTGTTGATATCATGATTATTTCTATCTCATTACGTACGAAGGTCGCTTGTCTCGTAATGTGTCAATGGTATTCTTTCACCATGGGTCTCTTTTTATTTTTTCTCTCTCTCTCTCTCTTTTTTTCGTTTTTCTTTTTCCACATCATCTTCGATTCTGTGTTGCATAGTGATGACGATGAAGATGAAGAGGGTGATGATGGTGATGAAGAGATGAGGATAATGACACGGCGATGACGATGATTAGTGTGATGTTGCTGCTGCTGCTGCTGATGATGATGACGATGACAATGACTAATTCTCGCTTCCGTCCTAAAAAAAAAACCCCTTCCCCCTTGCCCCCCCTCCCCTCCACCCTCCGTAAGCCTCCTTCCATTTCATACAGAAACTGTAATATGAGTACAGCTTTTTGTTTTTCGAGAACAGATATTGAATTGATATTGATTAGGTTATTGGAGTATGCATTGGTGTGGAAATTAGAACTGAACTGATTTTAAGTCTGCCGTACTGAAGAACATTTTGTGCTTGTCACTGCTTGACAAGAAAATCACAATAACCAAAAATAGATAGTGTCTGAATAAGGTCTTGAAAAGAAAATGATGATTTTTTTCTTTTAAACTTTTCTCCGTCAACTTTTCTTTCAACTTCTTGAACACATAATTTCACATTTTCGCTTTAGCGACAGACCTTTGCGACGTGCAGACGCCATGATGAAATGGACTGTGAAATCAAAGCCTGACACCCTCCTTCTCCTTCACCCCACCCTCATCCCTCTACCATCTCTCCTCTGTCTACAATCCTTGAACTTTTTAACCCTTTCACCGCCAGTCAGTTTAGAGTGCAAATTAACTCTCTCCATACGAACGGCGAAAGAGACGACGTTAACAGCGTTTCACCCCAATTAACATCATCAAAATATTGCAAGCGGAAGGCTCTTATACTGAAGACGTGAATGTTGACAAAGAATACCACAATTCTGACGACGGAAGCTAAAGGTTGGGTCATTCAAACACCCACTGGACATCCGAGGGGTCTGTGTAGAGGAGAAGAGAGGACTGGCCGTACTGAGTGAGTTAACCTTGTGCAGGAATCACAGAAAATATGGTGTCTAAGAATAGCTGGGGATTAACCCCTGTGATGTGGAGAAAAAATGGCCAATCCTACCACTGAAAATGAAGAGCATTAGGTTAATGCACAAAAGGCCCATCATCTGGTTGCATTTCAATGACATGGGTGCTTTACCTAGCTGGTGCCGAAATGCGACCATGAAAGGATTAACCTACGTGAATCGACCACACTGTTCCGACAGTCACAGACACTCGCTTTGCAGGACATTATGATACGATTCTATTGCTTACGAATTTCAGGGGTGACGATAGGAAAAACAAATAAAACTGTACGCAGGAAAAATGAAAAAAAAAAAAAAAAAAAAAAAAAAAATTGGTGGCGCTGTAGTGTAGCGACGCGCTCCCTGGGGAGAGCAGCTCGAATGTCACACAGAAAAATCTGTTGTGTTAAAAAGAAATACGAATACCAATACAAAATACGTTTACCATACATCAAACACACAGTAGAAATACTGTGAACTGTGTGTGTGTGTGTGTGTGTGTGTGTGTGTGTGTGTGTGTGTGCCTAGAGTTGACTTAATCAAGATTTCGCGCCTTATAAATATTATTGTCATTAGTAGTAGTATTTCTATGTATTTATCTATTATTTTTTATTTATATATTAATTTTATTTTGTTTTATTTTTTATTTTTTTTTTTTTCATGCTATTTATTTATTTATTTTTTTCTCAAGGCCTGACTAAGCGCGTTGGGTTACGCTGCTGGTCAGGCATCTGTTTGGCAGATGTGGTGTAGCGTATATGGATTTGACCGAACGCAGTGACGCCTCCTTGAGCTACTGATACTGATACTGATACTGTGAACTTTTCTTTTCTACCTACGTGTATGTGAAGCTGTGTAAGAAAATGGAACAAGCTTAGAGATATTACAGCAAGTCAAACACATGTATGAACGTGAGGTTTTTGTTTTGAGCAGCGCTTAGAAATTTCTATATTTCATGTGCCTGTACCGAGGACACTCCTCCATCAGCCTAGCATAGCCAGCGATCGTATGAAGCAATGCGCATCGTAGCGAAATAACCAACCATTAATCAATTTAATAAAAAAAAATAATAATAAATAAATTCCTATAAACGCTTCGCCAACACAAAAGAAACCACTTCGCTATATCCGGTTTTGAACACTTACACGGGGTCGAATATATTCGCTTCGGGTGGCTGCTTCGTTATAAGCGGCGTGATCACCCGCTGTGTACCCCCACAGCCATTTTCTTCAAAAGCGGCATTTCGAAACACTTGACTTCGTTGCATCAGACGGTATTTTTATCACTTAAAGAGGGGGATTTTTTTGCTGGGACATTTTGATTTGCCATTTCTGGTCTTCGTTACATCC
>NC_134904.1:4513724-4518724 GCF_041734735.1 Babylonia areolata | reverse complement strand
TTTCTTTCTTTCCTGCGTGCAGTTTTATTTGTTTTTCCTATCGAAGTGGATTTTTCTACAGAATTTTGCCAGGGACAATCCTTCCGTTGCCGTGGGTTCTTTTACGAGCGTTAAGTGTATTGCTGTACAAGGGACCTTGGTTTATTGTCTCATCCCCTTGACTAGTATGATATGGTATGGTATGGTATGGTATGATAAAGCATGGCTCGCTATATCTGTACAAAAACAATCCGCATCATATAAAGTTTCATTGCTGTGCTATTGTATAACCCCCTCCCGCACCCCCACCCCGCCTTCCTTCTCCCCCCAAAAAAACAACAACAACAACAACAACAAACCAAAAAAACAACAAAACAACAACAACAAAAACACAAAAAACAACCCCCAAACAAACAACAACAACAACAACAAAACACAAAACACCCAAACCTAAAACAACAACACACACACACACACACACACACACACACACACACACACACACACACACACACACACACACACACCACCACCACCACCACCACCTTCACCACCACCAACAACAACAACAAAAAAACCCACTCACTATGGCACGCCTTGATTGCCAAAAGATACTCAATGGAGCTCAGAGCCTCGTAGCTGCCCACTTGAAAGAGAGAATGCTTGTAGGGCTTGGAAGCGATGTTCTTCAGCTCCACGCTGTCCACGTGCTCTCCCACTCCTGCACGAAACAAGGTCTTCGTGTGATACGGATACTATACTTATACAGCGTCTATCCTCACACAGACACCAAGAGAGGGAGAGAGACAGACACAGAGAGACACAGACGCAGAGACAGAGAGACACAGCTAGACAAACAAACAGAAACAGACTACAAACAGAGACACAGACAGTGACAGAAGAGACAGACCCAGACAGACAGACAGACAGAGACCAGACATACCGACAGCAATCACATGCACGCCCTCGGATTTCAACTTGGCCGCTGCCTCCTTGGTGAAGAGGGTGTCTTGCGACATGCCGTCAGTGATCACCATCGCCACACGCGCCACCGAGGATCCACGAGCCCCGCTTCTAGGGGAGAACACCATTTTGCGCACCACGCTCAGGGCTTCGCCTGTGTTGGTTACTCCCCCTGTGTACTGGATTTTCCCGATTCTGCCGATGACATTCGACTGGGAGTCGAATTCTTTGAAGTGGAATTCGATGGTAACGTTGGTACTGAAGGACACTGCAGCGATCTGAAAGGAAAGGTATGTAGACTGTGGTTAGTTCCTGTTGCGGGCACAATGGATCATCGCTGTCTTCTGTACAATATTACTTTTGTATTTGTATTTGTATTAGTATTTTTTTTTCTTTTTTGCCACAACAGATTTCTCTGTGTGAAATTCGGGCTGCTCTCCCCAGGGAGCGCGCGTCGCTACACTGAGAGCACCACCCATTTTTTGGTATTTTTTCCTGCGTGCAGTTTTATTTGTTTTCGCTATCAAAGTGGTTTTTTTGTTTGTTTGTTTTTTTGTTGTTTGTTTTTGTTGTTGTTGTTTTTTTTGTTTTTTTTTTACAGAATTTTGATTTTGCCAGGGACAACCCTTTTAGCTGCTGCCGTGGGTTCTTTCACGAGCGCTAAGTGCATGCTGCACATGGGACCTCGGTTCATCGTCTCATCCGAATGACTAGCGTCCAGACCAACACACAAGGTCTAATGGAGGGGGAGAAAATATCGGCGGCTGAGCCGTGATGCGAACCAGCGCGCTCAGATTATCTCGCTTCCTAGGCGGACGCGTTACCTCTATGCCATCACTCCACTTTCCAAAGCAACAGTAAGGACTGTATATTTTCAAAGGTGAGACCAATTAATTATTCTTTGCTGATCGAATGGTCTCAACAACAACAACGATACTACTACTACTATTACCACTACTGCTGCAACTGCTACTACTACTACTACTACTGCTGCTGCTGCTACTACTACAACTCATCATCATCATCTAGAAACAAGAAACTGTGTACTTCTCCATGATGTAAGAAAGATTATAGGTGGTTGTTGTCACATTATTTCGTGTATTTGACTTACACATCTATACTTTATATCGATAATGTGTCAAAAATGCCTCGTACTTTTTGTATATTTTGTTGTGCTGCCTTTTGGCTTTCCGTTTTTTTGCTGTTGTTTCTTTTTTTCGTCCTGGCTGTTTAATTAATGTTGTTTGATTTTATTCTATTTTCAAATATCTCGAGGTGTGGAGTATGGTATGTGCGATGTGGTGTGGGATGTGGTGTGGGTTGTGGTGTGGTGTGGGTTGTGGTCTGGGTTGTGGTGTGGGATGTGGTGTGTGATGTGGTGTGAGATGTGGTGTGGGTTGTGGTGTGGGCTGTGGTGTGGGATGTGGTGTGAGATGTGGTGTGGGTTGTCGTGTGGGTTGTGGTGTGGGATGTGGTGTGGGTTGTGGAGTGGTTTGGGTTGTGGTGTGGGTTGTGGTGTCGTGTGGGATGTGGTGTGGGATGTGGTGTGGGTTGTGGTGTGCAGTGTGGTGTGGGTTGTGGTGTGGGATGTGATGTGGTGTGCGATGTGGTGTGCGATGTGGTGTGGGATGTGGTGTGGGTTGTGGTGTGGGATGTATGCAGTGTGGTGTGGGATGTGGTGTGGGATGTATGCAATGTGCAGTGTGGGCTGTGTGGCCCGGCATGGGTGGGCGCGTCAGTGGGGTCAGTGGGGTGTTCAACACGGTGCCTCCTTTCTACCTGTGTCCTGTCGGGCGCGATGTCCATGACCCGCACGATGGCCTGCAGGGTGGCCAGCAGCGCCTTGAAGTCCAGCACGTACACACTGGAGGAGCGGTCCAGCACGAACACGATGTCCGCCGGCTTGCCGCCACACTCTGCACACAGGTGGGGCCAGGGAGGCACGGAGCGGGCACACAGCAATGTGAGGAGACCAGACGAGATAAGACAAGACTAGACGAGACTAGACGAGACAAGATGAGACAAGACGAGACGAGAAAAGAGGAGATAATATGAGACAAGAGAAGAAAAGTTCAGATCAAATGAGACGAGACGAGACGACACGACACGACACGAGACGAAAAGAGACGAGACAAGACGAGACGAGACGAGACGAGACAACACGAGACGACACAACACCAGACGAGACAACACGACACGTGACGAGACAACACGAGACGACGCGAGACAACACGAGACGAGACGACACGAGACGAGACAACACGGGACGAAACGAGACAACACGAGACGACACGAGACGAGACGACACGAGACGAGACGAGACAACACGAGACGAGACGAGACAACACGAGACGAGACAACACGACACGAGACGAGACAACACGAGACTACAAGAGACGAGACGAGACAACACGAGACGAGACAACACGACACGAGACAACACGAGACGAGACAACACAACACGAGACTACACGACACGTGACGAGACAACACGAGACGATTCAACACGAGATAACACGAGACGACGCGAGACAACACGAGACAAGAGGCCACGAGAAGAGACGACACGAGACAACACGAGACGACGCGAGACAGCACGAGACAACACGAGACGACACGAGACAAGACGAGACGACACGTGCTGATTTTCGATGATGTTTTTGCGAAAGGATTGGTATTGATTTTTAGAAGTGTTCATAGTCCTTGCAAGGCAGTGTCTTTTCCTTTCAAACCCAGATTCTATAATACCTTTCACAAACAAAAAACAAGCAAGCAAACAAACAAACAATAATGACAACAACAACAACAACAACAACAACAGCAACAACAACAACAAAAATCATATCATAGAAGAAACCAGAATACACGCCGAAATTGCAAATTTTTGTACGGTAATAAACATACATAGACACATGCGTTACAACTACATACAAACGTACATACATAATCATATACGTACATAAATACATACACACTTCCGTGTATGCATGCATACATTCACGAACAGGTATACGTGGTTATACGTACACACGCGCGCGTTCACACACACACACGCACACACACACACACACACACACACACACACACACACACACACACACATATTCATACCTTGTGTTGCGTAGGCTGGGTCATTCTGCGGATACTCTGAAGAAAAAAAAAAGAAAAGAAAAACAACAGCAAGCAAGTAATAGTCAAAACGATATTCAAACAAAGCCATGATCAGCATCAACAGACATGATAGTAGGTATATGAACAGAAGGGAGATAAATATGTGTGACTATGCAACTGTTGTGAGGGCCATCTGACCAGGGCTAGGTTTGGATGAGCGATCTTTGCTGTGCTGAGTTTGCTTAACGTCAAAAAACGTTCCAAACTCATGGAATTAGTGTGAAGTCAGGAGTGTTCTGAAGGCAATGCAAGCATAGCGCCGCTACATTTCGTTCATCCAACCCTCCTCTGTTATACAAGAAACTGTTGTTTCTCAACGATCGTTTTGATGTTTTTCGTCACAATCCATCCATCCATTAATCTGTCTATCCTTCCTTCCGTCCTTCCGTCCATCCATTAATCACTAATTTTTTCAAAGATCAGTTACAGTTTCAGTTTCAGTTTCAAGGAGGCGACAAAGCGTGCAGAATGCTTCATATACCTTACACCTAAAAAAACAAACCAATCCAATGGATCGGATGCCTGGTCTTCGCATAACAAAGAAGAGAAACTTTGTTTTAAGCACCACTATCATTAATCACTCACTCACTCACTCACTCCGTATATCCAACCACCCATTTGTTCATCCACCCATCTGTCTGTCTATCCGTCCTTCACTTCACCCATACCTTCATTCACATCCCTGTCTACCAGTCTGGAGATCCATCTACCCTCATCACTGTCGCATTCAAACAAGGAAAAGAAACTTTGTGTTTCAAGCATCAGAATCATTCAATCACTTACTCACTCACTCATCAACTCACTCACTCACTTACTGCCTCACTCACTCACTTAGGCACTCACTGCCTCACTCACTCACTCACTTACTGCCTCACTCGCTCACTCAC
>NC_134904.1:4493724-4503724 GCF_041734735.1 Babylonia areolata | reverse complement strand
ACACAGAGAGTGATACAGAGAGACAGACAGACAGAGAGAGAGACATAGAGAGATTCAAATTAGATAAAAACGAATTACATATTTGGAAACAATGATGAAAATGATGTACTTACCATTGCTGCAATTTATCTGCAATCAAAACGAGAATAATTAAAAGGGTTTATAAAGTCAGTCAAACAAAGAAACGACAACAAAATGTTCATCTAAGTACATGATCAGCGATCAGTATGTGCAGGTATCAAACATTTATGAGCTGCTTTTACTTTTGTTATTGTTGTTGCTGTTGTGCAAGGCATTCCCTTGTCTTCATCTCGTTCTGTTTCCATTATCGGTTTACAGCTTCCGAATGTTTCAAAGTTATGATTGTTTTCCAACAGATTATTGGAAACATCGCCACAATTGTTTCAAAGATGTAAAGAAATTCAACACTGTTGCTTCTTCTAGGGTGTGGAGGATGCAGTAACTGTACGTGGACACTCAATAACAAGTTCAGTCCACATTTCTAAAACAAGCATAGAGGCACATAAAAAAACAACTAAAGAATAACAATGATAGTAATTCAAATAGGAAAAAATCAGACTTCAATATATTGGCATATGAGTTCCAGATAGATGTAAGAGAGTGTTAAACGCCCTTCCCAAGTGTGTAAGTGGTGTCTATAGATCATAATATGATGTATATCATACAGCGGGAGGATGGTTCACTGTCGTTACCGAGATATCTTACAACTCCACAGGGGAGAAAATTCGTGTCATGTCAGATACAAAAATGACTATCTCCCTTGGACATAATATTTCAAATTGGCCCCTGTTATGGCAGGAGAGTTGCAAACACTTGATTTTCCCTCCACTATCACCGTGTTCTTCATTTTACCTGGTGTTCTGGATTATTTCCTATTTGGAAACTTAGTACGTCGTTTTTCATTCTTTTGAAAAAAAATTTTTTTTTCTTTTTTTTTTCTTCTTAAATAGTAATGTTCGTTTTGCTCAAAGTTTTATTCGTACATTTCGTTTTGATTTCTGGGTTCTTTCTTCTTCTGTCTGTCTGTCTGTCTGTCTGTCTGTCTGTTATTGTCTTTTGTGTATTGTGGACCCTATTTCAGGCGGAAAACAGATGGCAAAAAGCACATCAAAGTTTATTTATTGTCCTCGGAAATTATTGATACTCTCTCTATCTCTGTCTCTCTCTTGCCCCCCCCTGCCCCCCCCCCCCCTCTTTCTCTCTCTGTCTCTCAGTCTCTCCGTCTGTCTGTCTGTCTCTCTCTTAGGGAGTGGGAGGGGTAGGGCGGAAGGGGGGGGGGTCCAATTGTTGTAAATATGACTTGATGAGTGATGACTGTTGGAGATACTCTGATCGAGGTGATGATGATGATGATGAGTGTGTGATTGTAGGTAATGGCGCTTGGGAATAAACACGCTAACAGAGGGGGGTTTTTTTTTGTTGTTTTTTTTTTTTTTACAATATAAAGAAGAAGAAAAAAAAGGAAGGCGGGGGTTGGGGAGGGGGGAGGCAGGGGGCAAGGGGGAGGGGGGGGGGCGGACGGGAGGAGACATGATGATAAGGTAAACAGTAATGACAGCACGGATGAAAGCGGAAAGGAGGGTTTTGATCATCCTCTGAAGGGAATTGGGGTTGGGGAGATAATGATGGTGTTGTTTTTTTTTTTTAGTGCCGCATTCACGAACACATCACTGTCTTTCATTCACTGGAATGCAAGCAGCTTATTTACTTTCAGAACTGTGATGATGCTTAATAAGGCTTTCGGTTTAACTCTTTCCATACGAACGGCGAAAGAGACGACGTTAACAGCGTTTCACCCCAATTACCATCATCAAAATATTGCAAGCGGAAGGCTCTTATACTGAAGACGTGAATGTTGACAAAGAATACCACAATTCTGACGACGGAAGCTAAAGGTTGGGTCATTCAGACACCCACTGGACATCCGAGGTGTCTGTGTAGAGGAGAAGAGAGGACTGGCCGTACTGAGTGAGTTAATCATGTTTTGTTGGTGAGGTTTTGTTTGAAAGAAGGTGTCACAATAGTTAAAGACGGTTGTCTGTCAAATACAGTGTCCGCGAGTGCCAGAGTTCAAATCCCGGTCTCGTCCCTTTCTCCCCAAGTTTGACTGGAAAAATTAAAAATTAAACTGAGCCTCTAGCCATTGGGAGGAGACGATAAATTGAGGTCCTGTTTGCAGTACGCACTTGGCGCATGGAAAAAAGAACCAATGACAACCGTAAGTGTTGACGTCTGGAAAAAAATCATGAAGAAAAAATCCGCTCTGATAGGTATACTTCTTCTTCTTCTTCTGCGTTTGTGGGCTGCAACTCCCACGTTCACTCGTATATACGCGAGTGGGCTTTTACGTGTATGACCGTTTTTAACCCGCCATGTAGGCAGCCATACTCCCCTTTCGGGGGTGTGCATGCTAGGTATGTTCTTGTTTCCATAACCGACCGAACGCTGACATGGATTACAGGATCTTTAATGTGCGTATTTGATCTTCTGCTTGCGTATACACACGAAGGGGGTTCAGGCACTAGCAGGTCTGCACATATGTTGACCTGGGAGATCGTAAAAATCTCCACCCTTTACCCACCAGGCGTCGTCACCGTGATTCGAACCTGGGACCCTCAGATTCAAAGTCCAACGCTTTAACCATTCGGCTATTGCGCCTGTCTGATAGGTATACAAATCTATTCATATGCATACTTTTCAAGGCCTGACAACGCGTACCCCCATAGTAACGTAAGCGTTGTCCCCTGGAAAAAATTCTGAAGAAGAAATTCACTCTGATAGGTGCAGTGATGGCCTAGAGGTAACGCGTCCGCCTAGGAAGCGAGAGAATCTGAGCGCTCTGGTTCGAATCACGGCTCAGCCGCCGATATTTTCTGCCCCCAAAACTGGGCCTTGAGTGGTGGTGTGGACGCTAGTCATTCGAATGAGACGATAAACCGAGATCCCGTGTGCAGCATGCACTTAGCGCACGTAACAGAGCCAACAGAAACAAAAGGGTTGTCCCTGGCAAAATTCTGTAGAAAAATCCACTTCGGTAGGAAAATCAAATAAAACTGCACGCAGGAAAAAGAAAAGAAAAAAAAGTGGCGCTGTAGTGTAGCGACACGCTCTCCCTGGGGAGAGGAGCCCGATTTTCACACAGAGAAATCTGTTGTTATAAAAAGAAATACAAATACAATATATACATACACCCTAGGCCTGTCTCAGCGCTTTGTGTTATGGCTGCTGATCAGGCATCTGCCTGAGAGTTGTGGTGAAGCGTATGTGAATTCGTCCGAAGCAGTGACGCCTGAAAAGGAAACTGAGAAGGCTGAGTGAGTGTAGCTTACTTCAAGAACATGCATTGCTAGCAAAACCAGCAATTGAGAGGACGTGCAAAACGTTAAGGGAGAGGATTTGGTGGGGGGTGTGGCGGAGGGAGGGGGGGGGGGTCATTTGCCTTGTGCGAAATATGTTGGTTTATTGACTCACTTGTGTAAACAAAGTGAGTCTATGTTTTAACCCGGTGTTCGTGTGTGTGTGTGTGTGTGTGTGTGTGTGTCTGTCTGTGTGTCCGTGGCAAACTTTAACATTGACATTTTCTCTGCAAATACTTTGTCAGATGACACCAAATTAGGCATAAAATTAGGAAAAATTCAGTTCTTTCCAGTCATCTTGTTTAAAACAATATTGAACCTATGGGATGGGGACAAAAAAAAAAAAAGAAAAAAAAAAGAAGCCTAATTATATGCAAACTGCATTTACTGTAATATTTATATTTTTTGTATTCTCTAAACTTGGCACTTTGATCTGATATTCTGACCCAACAACAAGAGCAGTCATTATTATCATTTTATGTTCAAACAGGAACTTCTTTTGCTAAGCATGGAAGTTTTATTTATTTTGCAAACGTTTTTGGTGCAGATAGTAAAAAAGGGAAATTACTCTGTAATTAATGCTAGGGGACTTAATTTATCACAAGTGAGTCTTGAAGGCCTTGCCTCTCTTGTTGTATATTCAAATGCCGGTCACCTCGCCATTCCCTGATTCCATCTAGAGAAATATGGCAGACGTTCTTTTTTCGTTTGCTGGTCCTTCAACTTATGACACACTCTCCCAGACACTTAGAAAGGCTCCCACATTGTCAGCCTTTAAGGCTGGGCTTTAGACCCACCTTTACAAACCCCATCTGACTGAATAAGTTAACACCAAGTGTAACCTACACATAGGTTTTAAGTGCTGAAACCTTTTAATTAATTAATTATATATATATATATATATATATATATATATATATATATGCATACTTTTTTGTTGATAAGTGTAGATATATATACTTGTGTGTGGATGAGCATAGTTTTGTGGGTAAGTGTGTAAATATTCTTGCCTTCTTAAGAAATTGTAATGGCGCTTAGAGCTCTCCAAGGGGATAAGCGTTTTAAAATGCACTTTGTTATTTATTATTATTATCATTATTATTATATTTGTAATGTAGAAGATGATTGATGATACCTGCTAGTACTTCGTAATCACAGAAGATTTCTTCCATGGCCCTGGACATGTTTTATATGTGCATGTGCATCTGTAACCCCTAAGCACTTACTGTGTCATTCTCAATGTTCATAATGTTGATTACGGAATAATAATCATGATTGAGAACCGTGTTGTTGACAGGTTGTATTTTTCGTTTGGTAGTACTGACATGATATTCTGGTGATCAAAACGCAAGGATTTCTGTTGTTCCCCTGATTAGAAAAAAAAAGAAGAAAAGAAAAGAAAATAGATTGCCCGAAAACTACAGAATAAATAACAACAACAACAGCAGCAACAACAATAACAACAACAAGGACGACGACGACGACGACGATGATGATGATGATGATAATCATACGCATCCTTCCTCGCACTACACCATCACGGAAATACAGGTAAACAGACAGACAGACAGACAGGCACACACACACACACACACACACACACACACACACACACACACACACACACACACACGTTTTCCACCTACCCAGCCCTCCACACACTCACACTAACGCACATGGGATATTTGAAACTGATGTATTTTTAGACATGACAGAAATGATTATACAGCCTGATAAATACGTACAGTAGAAGGAAAGAAAGAATACGATATACGTTCACTATCAGACAGTACCGACCGCAGATTTGTATCGTATACTTATATTTGATTTTAAATTCTAAAGAAAGCTATTGCTAAACCTGCAGAATTGGAATGATGTGGTAGATTTTAACTCTTAAAATCAGGCTCGCAGCGATATTATGCAGCTTCACGAGTCTTTTCTACACGTATGCTGTTGCTCACTGAGGAAGAAAGGTGGCGAATAACTGTGATACGGTGGAGTTCAAACTTGACAGAGCATATGAGGTTGAGAACATTGGCATACATTGTTGACAGTAAAGTGTTATAGATGCATTCACAAAACTGCCCCTTCCTATCTCTGCGGCTGCCTTCACCTCTACACTCCATCTCGCTCACTACGATCGGCCTCGGATCCACTCTGTTTACGCATACCCAGATTCAAACACTCGACTATTGGCCGCCGTTCTTTCTCTGTTTCTGGACCTTGCGATTGGAATGAACTTCCTTTTTCGCTTCGTCAAGTCTCCACACTCAGCTCTTTCAAGTCTGGCCTTAAAACCCACCTCTTCCCAAAATAGCCTCCCTTGCCTGCCCTTCCTTGTCTTTAGTTTCTACAGTATTAGAGTTATGCATGCGTGTGAATGACTGGTGCGAAAGCGCTTTGATTTGTCTCTGCACAAGATCCAGCGCTATATAAATACCATTATTATTATTAGTAGTAGTAGTAGTAAAGCTGGAGTAACACGGATATTCTTTGTGATCTCAGGGAATGGAAAGGATGAATTCCCAATGACATCAAAACATGCCACTTGAGCAGATGTGAGCATGTGTGGTGATGAAACTATCACAAGGTCTGTTTCAACGTCATTGTAGGTAGGTTTGTTGAACGTCATTCATGATTTTCTGTCACAGGTGCATTCCTGAATCGACCAGACCAGTTCGTTAAATTGTTGAGGGTCAGCGGACTTTTGTAGATGTGTGTCATCAGCAAAAAACAAAACAAAACAAAACAAACAAAAAAAGAAAAAAGAATGGGCGAATGGCAGAGTCAGAAGCAAACATATCTGGCAGAGGAGTAGTTCACAAACCAAACAAGGCAGGTCCGAGGAAACAGCCTTGGCTAAAACCTATAACAAACTGGGGCTGGATATGAAAAACTCTAGTTGATGTGACAGTCTGAGTTCTCTTCGTAGACATGGACCACACTATGATAGAACAGTGCCTTGGAATCCGAAAAACTTACAGCAGTCGGTCAATGAGGATTCAGTGATCAATGGTGCGCGTATCAAATGCTGCAGATAGATCAAAAGGGGATAAACAGACTTTTCCTTGATCCAGGGCAAAGAGTAAATCATTCACAATCTCAGTGCTGTAGCCTGGTCTGAATGCAGTGGATTAAATAGCTTGCTTGGTATGAGACGAGCAGACAGCTGAGAAATGACAGCTTTTTTCAATCAGTCTAGTTACGAATGGCACAATATTGAGTGGAAATTCTGAAGTTGATTCAGGTGCAGGGCTAGGTTTTTCTGGAGTGTTTTGAGGATAAACAACATAGTGGTTTGACCTACGCAACACATCACTGACATCTTCTTCAAAAGCCGGAGAGAGAGACAGCGGTGAGTTACCACTGAAAGGTCTACCCAGATGATGAGAAACAGATGACTGCCAATCACATTCTTTCTTTAAGTTCTTGACTTTAATAGCAAACATATAATATGATTCTGATTTTCACACACACACACACACACACACACACACACATATATATATATATATATATATATATGTATAGACACACAGAGATATATACATATATATATATATATATATATATATATATATATATATATATATATATATATATATGCATATACAGAGAAAAAAAAATATACCAATATTCTAATTCGAGCATATGTCACAAAATATTACTTTTATAATTGGCGCTACCCAAAAAAGAGTACTTTTAATCTGAGTTAAGAAGCGAAAAAAGAAAAAAACACACCAACAAAACAACACAAAACAATAAACAAACCAAACAAAATCAATGCAAAGGATATGATAATAATAATAATAATATTGTACTTACAAACATCGCCAGTAGCATACACGTCAGTGCCAACACATTCATCATCATCTTGGACACGGAAAGAAGCAGAGTGGGACCCCTTGTAACTGTGAGTGAGTGAGTGAATGAATGGAGAAAGAATAATGCCGCTCCCTTTATCAACAGTAATATACCAGGGCGTGAAATGACGTTGTTTCACACTGCTGCTTGGTGGCCAACATTGCTGATCTTTTTATACGCCATGTGGCGATATGCTGTCACTGCGCAGTCAAGACTCATTTGCAGACACATCAGGGAGGACTCAATTTGTGAGTTTCAGGGGGACTTAATTTTGTGTGTGTGTGTGTGTGTGTGTGTGTGTGTGTGTGTGTGTGTGTGTGTGTGTGTGTGTTTCCCTCATTCCCTCTCACACGAGATTCACAAGATCTGTCTGGAGACTCAATTTGTGATAATGATGCGACGTTAGTTAAATGGTCCGGGCTTTTTCGGAGACGGTCAATGGCATAATAATAGCACCAATCTGTCTTGATGAGGACGGAATGTCTGGCTTTATCACTGGGCTTGGTCCTTCCTCCGTGCTCTGTTCTCTCTGTCTGTGTGTCTGTCTGTCTGTCTGTGTCTGTGTGTCTGTCTCTGTGTCTGTGTCTGTCTGTGTGTCTGTGTCTGTCTGTCTGTCTGTCTCTTGGTCCGTGCTCTGTTCTCTCTGTCTGTGTGTCTGTCTGTCTGTCTGTCTGTGTCTGTGTCTGTGTCTGTCTGTCTGTGTGTCTGTCTGTGTCTGTGTCTATCTGTCTGTCTCTTGGTCCGTGCTCTGTTCTCTCTGTCTGTGTGTCTGTCTGTCTGTGTGTGTCTGTGTGTCTGTCTGTGTGTCTGTGTCTGTGTCTGTGTGTCTGTCTGTGTCTGTGTGTCTGTCTGTGTCTGTGTCTATCTGTCTGTCTCTTGGTCCGTGCTCTGTTCTCTCTGTGTCTCTGTCTGTCTGCCTGTCTGTCTGTCTGTCTGTCTCTCTCTCTCCATGTAAATGTGGAATTTGTGGGGGAGGGGAGAGGAGGGGAGCGGTAAGGATTGGCTACTACTACCAATTATGACTGAATGTATCTTGCAGATCGACATGTATTTATTTGTGGAGGAGGAGCGGAGTGGAAGGAGTGCGTGCTCCATCAAAAAAAAAAAAAGAAAAGAAAAAAAAAGAAGAAGATAATTAGAATCACGTGCACGCACGCGTGCGCGTTCATGTGTGTTGACATGCATGTATACGTACGTACGTATGCATGTATGTATGTATGTGTGTCAACATGCGTGTGTAAGTACGTACGTATGCATGTATGTATGTATGTATGTATGTGATAATGCTTTTGTGTGGGAGCTTATGTGCGCATTGTATGCAATTCTACAGTATTTCGTTTCAATCACAGTAGATGTGTGTGTGTGTGTGTGTGTGTGTGTGTGTGTGTGTGTGTGTGTGTGTGTGTGTGTGTGTGTGTGTGTTTCTTCAAAATCAGCAATTTTCTTCATAAGGGAAAAGTAATCTTTTTTTAAATCAAATTTTTTGTGTGTTGTTTTCTTTTACAGATTTCTTCAAAAGCTGGTTTCTGCGGGTATTGGTCCTTTGAAACTGTAAAACTACCCCCCCCCCCCTTCCCCCCAGCACTACTCCCCCTCATCTCCCCCCCCCCCCCAACACACATCAAAACAACAACAACAATAACACCACCACCACCACCACCACCACCAACAACAACAACAACAACAACACACACACACAAAAAACTGAAACAAAAAAACAACAAACCCACATCATCAACAAGACAACAACAACAACAAACAGCTACAAGAACAACACACACACACACACACACACACACACACACACACACACACACAC
Source organism: Babylonia areolata (assembly GCF_041734735.1). Lineage (NCBI taxonomy): Eukaryota > Metazoa > Mollusca > Gastropoda > Neogastropoda > Buccinidae > Babylonia > Babylonia areolata. The sequence continues at coordinate 4,494,664 of NC_134904.1, read as the reverse complement.
ACACACACACACACATGGCGTTTCAAGTCCTGCTCTCATTGTGGCCTCAGTTTCAACCCACCACCACCACCACCCACCTCCAGCCCCCATCCAAATCCATGCTCGGGACGTCCTGTCAAGGTCTTCGGTGTCGCCTGGTGAGGTTGTCTGTCGTGTCAGCGATGGGTGATGGTCTCCATTGGAGACGGGACGCTCACGCAATCCAGCTCGGTGATTAACCCACTACTGTCATCAGTAGGGGTGGGGGGGTAAGGGGGTGGGGGTGCTTATTAGGCGGCGTCCTGGGCACGTTGAATCAATTACAGGCGCTACTGAACACCACCGTGGCAGCTCATCAGCAAACGCAGCAGGCAGGGCCTCCTATGGCGTGTGGTCTGCTGGGGACTTGACATCGATAGCACAATGTAGACCGCCAGTGCTGAGACACTGACTGATGAACCCGGGGGTGTGGCTGTGCATGGGGAGACTAGGGGTTGGGGGGATGGGGGGGGGGGGGTATGGGAATGATTATCACCTGGAACGATGCAGTGATAGGATAGCTATTAAAAAAAAAATATATAAAAAAGCATAATGGACACTGGTGTTCTGCACAAACAATGTTGTAGAACGCATCCTTTACTTCCATTACTACAAGTTTGCAGCCTGTTTCCATGGACAAAGTTCTCCCTGAGTATCAGTCATCACACTATGTGAGAAAAGGTGGCAGAATGGATAAGACGTTCATCTGTCAGTACAGAGTCCGTGAGGGTCTGGGTTCGAATCCCGCTCTCGCCCTTTCTCATAAGTTTGACTGGAAAATCAAACTGAGTGTCTGGTTATTCTGATGAGACGATAAACCGAGGTCCCGTGTGCAGCACGCACTTGGCGCACTGAAAAGCAATCTATGGCAAAGAGAGTGTTGTCCTCCGGTAAAATTTTGAAGAAGAAATTCACTTTGATA
>NC_134904.1:4471224-4486224 GCF_041734735.1 Babylonia areolata | reverse complement strand
GAACGGAAAACGAAGAACAATGAAACGATCCAGTGTGATAAGCCAGATGATGAGAGCTGACACTTCACTGGACAACAGAGACAAAAATCCAGCAACCTTACATGTGACACTGTTTTTCCATATGTCGTCATAATGGAGATATCTGTCACGATACTGTTCATCAGCCACTCCTATAATAGAACCATAGACGCCCATCAAAAGGTCTGCCAGTGTCAGGTTGATGACAAACACATCAAATCCCCTAGCAGAAGTACGTTTGTTCAGACACATACGAACTGAAAAGCAAAAGATATTACCAGTAACTGACAGACTGCTGATCAACCATATAAATGCACGATACACCCATGACTGCAATAAGTCTTCACATGATGAAATCTCATCTTTTTTGGTATAACACTGTGAATCAAGAAAGTGACTTGGTAATATCTGACTACAGCAAAGTTTATAGTTTTCTGTTGATACGATATGTAGGTGGGACAAATATTTGAAAAGGTCATCTGGAAACGTTTTCACTGGACTACCATCCATATATAAATCAGTTAGATATGGCGTGAACTGAAACCCTTCAGGACTGATAGTATGGATGGAAGTAGAGGACAAATTCAGTTTCTGTAAGCGAGAAAATGGAGTCAATGCTTTAGAGCTGAAGACTGACAACATAGTCTGTGACAGATCAATCACTGACAGTTTACTCTGCTGTAAAGTGGATTCATCAATTGAATAGAGTGAAGTTATGGGATTGCTGGATAGGGAAAGTGCCTGTAGATTTTCTAAACCAATAAAGGATGTCATGTTGACATGCCACATTTTGTTCCCACTGAGGTCCAGAATCCTCAAGTTTACCAGCTTCAGACTGAGCAAGTGAGTCACAGAGCACTGGGCAAGAATCAAGTGAATGAGATAGGTGTTATTACTGACATCACCTAATGTCATACCTGTACCTGTGGCATCCAGGTAGCGGACCTGAGGGAAGCTTGCTACAAAGAAAGGCTGGAGACACAGCAATGTGTAACCTTGACATAAACAGCCCACAGGACAAGTCACGCCACACAATAATTCATCATCATGCATTGGGCAGTGAGGCCAGCCATCACACAGATGATCACTATGGAGACATTGTTTTGAAAATCTGCATCGGAAAAATCCTGGACACTTCATTTCGTCACATCTCTCTTCATCCTGACGGCTGATGCAGTCATACATTCCATTGCAACGTGTATATACAGGCACACAGTCGTTCAGCTGACCAGGGCAGCGGTAGTGGCTGTCAGGACAGGTGTCATTAGAATGCATTGGAGTCAAGATGAAAAATACCCCATCGAAACTGACAAGAGACGGAAATGGGGTTGATACTTGGCTTCTTATAGTTATTTCTCTAAACGCATGGCAGTTAGTTTCATCTGATTTGTCTTGGCATTGGGGTCTTTGATCACACATATTGTCATAAGATAGACACTGGCCATTACTGCACGTGAATGTTCGAAAACAAGGAGGGGGCTTGCAGAAAGACTCATCACTCTTATCCTGACAGTCACCGAAGAAGTCACACACCAAGGTGTATGACAATGTTGTGGACTGATCGTCACATGTGAATGTGGGCACTGGTGCAGTGTGATAATCCCTGGAATCAAACAAACTGGTGTGGGACGCTGAGTCAGGAAAAAGACATGGTGTATGCTCTTTGTTGCACGTTTTGTATTGGTTGGAACCACACAAAAGAAAAGAGTGTGTCACGTGACCTTCCTCACATAAAACTATGTCTCCTTGTCCCTTGTTTGAAATAAATTGTGTGCTTGGTAAGGAAATTTGTTTTTCACGATTTTTGTTGTCATTCGCACCACTCTTGATTTCACAGATGGCCTTTTTGTATAAAGAGCTAGTACAAGTACCTAGCCGCAAAAATCGAGTCTGGGACATAAAAACACATACTTTTTGTCCGGAAAGTGTTACACCATCATATGCCATGTGATTAACGATAATTCCGTCTTCGCTAATGAAACTGTGTTTATACATAACAGGCAACGATATGTCGTTTGTGTATATACCAACTAATTTACATCCAAGCATCCTCGGATCTTTTTGCAATATAACTAAAAGTGTACTGAAACAGTTGTCTGAACACTTGGGCAGACTTAATATCCCACCCATGGTGGTACAGTAATCATTAGCCATTTTGTTAGCATCAGCTTCATTCTTTTTAAATTCTGGCGGAATGTCCACAACAATGTAGCAACGATTACAAAGCGCTATCATCCCATGGCAGTCAGCACTGCTGAAGGGACAGTGTTCATTTTCATCCCGTCCATCTTCACATTCTGTCTTCAGGTTACAATCCATGTGGTGTTGGAAGCTGGCGTAATGATCCACAGAACAGTTCCATAAACCATTGCCCAGCCTTTGAGGTGATTTACTTTCATTGAAAAAGGAAAAGAAAAGCTGATAGCCATTTGCATTGATCCACTGAAACCTGAAAGCTTGAACGATGAGCTCCGATATCGTGAACGTGTGAGCGAAGTTAGCCATCTGGTTATCTCTGTTCCAGATTTTATATCTGCATGGGACAGACTGCATAACCGAATAATCGGTGACATGACGACACAGCCAAAGGCCTGGAGATTTATCCGCACGATCGCCTGTGAAACTGGTCATGACTGTGTGTTTTAGTGGGACAGACAGACTTCCCCACAGATACCTGGGACCCCTTCTGCTCATATTTTTGCTCACTGTGAAGTATCCAGACGACTTGGACGTCATCACCACGGTAAAATTGTCAGCTTCTGCTTTCGATCATGTTTTCAGTAACAGGATTATTGCTTCAATAAACTATAGCGAGTCAGATCTAATTCAGTGAACGATGCAACATGAACTGGTGAGTCTGATCTAATTCAGTGATATATGCAACGTGAAATGTGAGTCAGATCTAATTCAGTGAACTATGCAACATGAACTAGTGAGTCAGATCTAATTCAGTGATCTATGCAACCAAACAATTTGTCAGCCAGTCGATGAAACGATACGAACAGGGACAAAACGGAGATAGTGTGAATACATTTTTGCTGAGACCATGGAAAGTTCTGAACAACTCCACCCTCTGCTCCCAATGCCCAATCAGTTATCAGTACCGGAATGAAAACACGCCACGAACAAACATACGGAAACAAACCCATGTTCAACAACGAATCGTCTTTAAACCAAAAGTAAGGGGAAAAGAAAGAAAGAAAGAAAATTGTGTTTTTACAGAAAGAAAGAAAATTGTGTTTTTACAGCTATATCACAGCAACTCCACCACACCCAAATCCTCATATGTCGGTTATCTCGATCAAATTACATGTATAATCTACAATTTACATAAACCACATAGAAAATATACACTGATGGTTATGTCCTATTTTATCAAAATATAGGTTCGGGTACTGGGATTCTATATCTGAAGGTAAACAGTCAATTCTACTCAGGTCAGTTTTCTTACACTACGAATGACATTGTCATGACATATTTACCGTTGGCTCAATCAACTGTGTGAATTCGAAGTTTTTTTCTGCAGTCAGTAACATCAAGGTATGCTGACAAAAATAGAAATATCATTTCATAAATAAGATTGTATTTCATTGTGTTCAGATTCAGTTATTGACTTTAACTGGATATGGATCTTATTATGATGAATATGAACGAACGCCATGTGAAAAGTTGAGCAAGAAAAGATATAAACGCTGTTTGAGTGCATTGTTTCTTGTCATCATCAGAAGTATGAGGCAACACGGGAGAATAACTATTTACACTTTTCTTCAGTCCTATATACAGTTTGTATTTTATTTTGTTCAGAGGAAACACTAGTATGAGAACGAATATCAAAAGTCTAGCGTTTCAGGGCTTGCTTGGAATTAATCATTTCGAATGAATGAGATGTTTTGTGTAGCCAACACTTATCATTTGAATAATTGTGTTCTCCTTCTTAGGTAACATCTGAAGAATTTGAAATATCAAAGTGCTACCGGTTTGTTGTTGTTGTTTTTTGGTTGTTTGTTTGTTTTGTTTTGTTTGTTTGTTTTGTGTGTGTGTGGTTTTTGTTTGTTTGTTTTGGTTTTTTTGGTTTTTGTTTGTGTGTGTGTGTGTGTGTGTGTGTGTGTGTGTGTGTGTGTGTGTGTGTGTGTGTGTGTGTGTGTGTGTGTGTGTGTGTGTGTTTCTAAGCTATTTTCTTTGCCACCCTTCCATTTTCCCCTCTTTGTTTCCTTTCTTTCTTTATTCCTTTTTTTTTCTTCCTTCTTTTTTTTCTTTTGTTTTTCTAGGTTTTCCCATCAACCTGCAAAAATCATGACCAATCTAAATTCATTCATCTTACTTCAATTAATCCAGAACATAAAGTTACTAACGTGTACTGAGCAAGCTATCGATTGATAACCCAACCAGCCAGCAACTAAACTAAAACACATTCACACCAATCGACAAGCACATTCACAGAGACAAAGCACTGGCAGGCTCTCAAAGCCTAACCAGCACGCTGAGTTCGTGTCCTGCCAGCCTGGAGCCAGTTGCGTTGCTATTATTTTATTTATTTATTTATCTACTTTTTTTGTGTGCGCTTAGTGTTGATTTCATCAAGATTTCGTGCCTTATAAATGCCATTATTATTATTATTTATCGATTATTTTTATTCATTTATTTTATTTCAAATTTATTTCATTCTTTTTTTTTTCTTTTCTTTTTTCTCAAGGCCTGACTAAGTGCGTTGGGTTACGCTGCTGGTCAGGCATCTGCGTATATGGATTTGACCGAACGCAGTGACGCCCCCTTGGGCTACTGATACTGATACTGATACGTATACACAAAATTCAGACTAGGTATTTCACTCATCAATATACATTGACTATGATACGGAAAGGACGTAACATCTAGACATACTTTATGCCCTGTTTGTAAACAACAGATCGAAGACGAACCCCACGTGCTGTCTAATTGTAAAGCATATATTTTCAGGACAGATGTCAATATCATTCTAAAAGCAAATGGAAATGTGATGTCATGTGATGATGAGTTATCTGTTTTTCAGTTGTCAAGATTTTTGTACAAAGTGTTTCAGAAAAAAGGTAAGAGTTAAGAGCAGAAGATTGATTGGTGATGATGGAGTAAGAGGCCTTCCACTTCGTGTGAAATTGAATTGATTGATAGACGGGCGCAATAGCCGAGTGGTTAAAGCGTTGGACTGTCAATCTGAGGGTTCCGGGTTCGAATCACAGTGACGGCGCCTGGTGGGTAAAGGGTGGAGATTTTTACGATCTCCCAGGTCAACATATGTGCAGACCTGTTAGTGCCTGAACACCCTTCGTGTGTATATGCAAGCAGAAGATCAAGTACGCACGTTAAAGATCCTGTAATCCATGTCAGCGTTCGGTGGGTTATGGAAACAAGAACATACCCAGCATGCACACCCCCGAAAACGGAGTATGGCTGCCTACATGGCGTGGTAAAAACGGTCATACACGTAAAAGCCCACTCGTGTGCATACGAGTAAACGCAGAAGAAGAAGAAGAAGAATTGATTGACAGATGTTTTCTAACCCCTTGAAATGAACATTTTGTTTATCAACAATAAACAGTGGCATTATCACCACACAGCTCATGACGAACCTCATTGCACAACCACACACAGGCTCGTCTGCTGCAGTACCAATGCCAGCACCCTACAGGGAGCTATCAGCGTTTTGTTGCCCCGATGCTACACACCAGAAGAGACCCTGCATTGCTGTTGAGTCACTTGTGAGGTGTTCAGTGATGTTTGTCCTGATCCAACATTCACAGGCTAACATCTGTAAAGCCCCTTACTAGACCTTTCTAGCGACAATAACCACTTTATTACAGAGCCAGATTGACCCAAGGTTTCCTGACTGGACAGTTTGCCAAGGGTCTCCCTGGCTGTTTGTTGTGAAGCTGTCAGTCTGTGCCGTTCACATCAAGCATGATGAGTGGTGCTATAATATCCCCATCTATCATAGTTTGAAAGGCTTCTGCTACCTTCGGATCTTTCTACTGCTCGAATTCAAACTTGATTGTTGTGCGGCCTTGTTTCTGGACCTTCCTTCCTCGAATGGACTCACGAGGTTCTCATCACCGGCTCCCGGGAAACTCCCTGTCTTGGCAATGAACATACTGGACCAGAGATGACTCTTCACTATGATGTAATCTATTTGGTTGTGGTGTGCTCCATTGGGACTGTACCAGCTCCATGGTTTAGATGATTTGTGTGGGCCAAATGTGTTGGTTAAGACGCTCACTTGCCAGTCCAGTGTCCGTGAGGATCTGGGTTCGGTTCCCGCCTTCGCCCTTTCTCCCAACTTTGACTGGAAAATCAAATTGAGTGTCTGGTTATTCGGATGAGAAGATGAACCGAGGTCCTGTGTGCAGCACGTACTTGGCATCCTGAAAAAGAACCCATGCCAACAAAAGCGCTGTCCTCTGGCAAAATCCTGAAGAAGAAATCCACTCTGATAGCTACACAAACAAAAATGCATGCTCTCAAGGCCTGACTAAGTGCGTTGGGTTATACAGCTGGTCAGTGACATCAGTGATGACACAGCCTTGTTCCACTCCACTTCGGATGTCGAAGACGTCTGACGTTGAGCCGTCAAAAACTCCAGTGCACTTCACAACTTCTTGGAAAGATCCAATCATGCTGACGAGGCTGGGTGAGCATCCGATCTTATGGAGGATCTTAAAGAGGCCGTCCCCTGTGGCCAGCTCAGAGGCCTTCTTGAGATTTATGAAGGCTATGACCAGTTGTTACCTTTGTTCACTGTATTTTTCTTTCAGCTCTCTTAGAGAGAAGACAATGTTAATAGTGGACCTGTTTGTTTGGAAACCGTACTGCGATTCTAGGCAGGCTCTCTCTGCAGGTACCTGAAGCCTCTTCATGGCAACTCGTGCAGAGAGAGATGTTGTCGTACTTGTTACAGCCGCTCCTGTCACCCTTCATGTCCTTCAGGTATTGTGACAATTCACCTTCTTTCCAGCAGAAGCAGAGGATTCCATGCAGCTTAGTGATGGGGGAAGCTTTAGAGTGCTCCAAGACATCAGCTGGGATGTCACTTCTCCCAGGCAAGACAGTCCAGGGCCTTGCCGAGTTCAACGAGGGTTGGTTCTCTATTGAGCTCCTTCAATGCAGGCAAGCACTTTACGGCATACACGGAGTCTTCAGCAACCTTGTTCTCCTTTGCATATAGCTTGGCGTAGTGTTCTACCCAGCTCTCCATCTGTTGTGGCCTCTATCCGATTTCTTCACCTGTTACAAAAACAAACAAACATTTATAACATTTGTATAACGAACAGTGAAGTTTGTCCATTCAAAGTGTGTGTGCAATCGGGGCTTTTCTCTCCCCTGTCAGCTCACGTTGATGCTGAGAAGATAAAGAAACTCAGCTGCAGGAAATGACTGTGAAGACCGGATTGCCTTATAAGGGCAATCATTATGTTTATCTATTTATTCTTTATGATATAATCCGAGATCTGTCCCAACCTTGTTTTTCCCATGGGAGTTTGTGTCTCTGTGTGTATTTGTTACATTGGGTTTTTTCTTTTGGGTTCTTTTTTGCGGTTTTTTTGTTTGTTTGTTTGTTGTTGTTTTGTTTTGTTTTGTTTTGTTTTGTTTTTGCCTTTCTTTCACTATCTTTGTTTGTCTTTGCTACGTGTATATGCTTCTATCAAGTTCCCTTCGTGTAGGTATCTTAAAAATTGAATGAAAATATGTTAAGCAACAAATATCTATTCCATATCTCCACCTTTCAGCAAAGCCTTTAGCACTTTGAATTGTGTCAAAAGTGTATAGGCAATGGAGAACAACACTCAACACCTGGTGTGTTAATGGTGCATTTCACAACTGTGATTGGCGGAACATTTTACAGTAAATGTTGATGTCGTTCACGGCTACGGTTGGCAGAAAACTTCTTTTGACAATGTGTTTCTGGCAGTGCCGCAAAAGGACATGTTCAGCGCTATTCGGACAGTGTACTCAGGAGCACATATAGGCCAATATGGAGCATTATGCAGTCTGAACTGTTCAACAATAAAAACATGTGCTCGTAGTGTTTGTATAGCATCATCAAACACCACATGTGTGCCCAGCCATTTCTTGTTGAAGTCGAAGGCTTCACACACTATGCTGGTTTGCAGATTATGCACGTTTTACCGTGCTGTAAACAACAGAATATGGACATCATTTAGGAGTAACTTTCTGCTTCCAGTACTTGATAACTGCCAAGAGCATATTTCTTTATCATTTACAGGCTTGTCTTATGTCTGCCTATATCACATTGGTTTGATAAACGTTATGCCTAAGTGCTTTCGTTGTGGAATACTAGTTTGCATGGCAGTTCTTTTGAAATACAATCTAAACAAGGAAAACTTAATTTAACAAAAAATAAGTACGAGTGGAAAGAGAAAGGATCAAGTGGAAAGTGATTGTCTATACCACCACACAATGGAGAGAGATGCTTTATTCTCAATGCTTTCAAATGAAATTGAAATGATACGAAACGTTTGAAAACATACGCGAGTTTCACATTTTGGAAAAAAACAAACAAACAACGTAATCCATTCAACGAACAAATTAAAAGGATTATCCCCTATCCCCTCCATCCAAAACACGGTCGAAATACGTGCTACGACCATTGAGTGCACATGTCATGACACTGAGTTTGGTTGTCATAATGTTGCTTTTTGTAAAGGGAAGATTTCCTGTATGGTGTGGCTATGCTATCGTATTGATTTGAACTGATTTGTGGAGGAAGGGTAGTGGTGCATGTGCTTTTAGGCGCTGAGGTGTATGTGTTCACGAGTTGATGTGTTGTGAAGTGCACCAAAATTGTCACAGCTGGTCTGTCACGTGCACAGTGTAGGAAAAAGTGAGGAGACTATGTAAGGGCCATCTGACTTGGAAAATTCACCCTCATCCACACCAAGCACAGACCACAGTACGCGCAAGTGCAGAACACAAGTATTATCATTCAAATTATCTGAATTTCTAAACAATTTCAAACACATTCCACACTTTGTCCATGTACCATGTGCGTATGTGTTAGGGTAGCTGTTAGATACACATGTATGTTAAAATGTATGTATGCAGCGTGTGTGTGTGTGTGTGTGTGTGTGTGTGTGTGTGTGTGTGTGTGTAGTCACATTTTGGTGTGTGTATGTAACATAGATATGATGTTTTATGTTAACAAAAGCGTTTTTGTAAAGCACCTAGAGCAGATTTCTGGATAGTGTGCTATATAAGTATCCATTATTATTATTATTACCAAATACTCACATACCAGTTCTCACATGCGCACAATAATCACTTCGCCAAACCGAACCAAAAGTCCAAGAAACAACACTGGTTCGAATCCCACGTCAAGGGAACAACCAAGCTCACCAAGCTCACCTCGGGTGACAGCTAGCGGCTTCTAAGGCCTGCTCTGACCTCACAGCCTTTGGGCCACCACCCACTGAGACCTTTACAACGTGCACCCGTTATGCGTTATCCAAAACTTCAATCTCCAGCATGGATTGAGGGATTTCTGACAAAAAGAATCCCACAAATAAACTTTATGAATTCACAGTACACTCGCCATCCATGCAATTTAAAAGATCAAACAAACAAAAAAGAGAAAAAAAAAGAAAAAAAAAGAAAGAAGAAAAACAAATAAGTCAAACATACCAACAGGTATTTTGGTCGCACATCCAAATTCCATATGGGTGCTAACGAATATCAAACAGTACCATTCTGTCCAAGCTCACTTGGAATACCACAAATGTCATAATTTCTGATAATTTCAGACTTGATTCAGAGTTGGGTTCCTTGCCCTTAATCTAGGGGAAGTGTCTCTCAAAAAGGTTAGGCTGAACAATGCCTCACATCGACGTCCGCCGAGTGAACACCACCGTCCGCCTCGGGTCGTAGACCTTGCGCCCTCTCTACACGCCGGAGTATGTCAGCTGGAGTGAAGGTCGATCGCTGCAACGTGGCCAAGTGGCGGACCACAGCCAGTAGGACTGAAGCCACACTCAGAGGAAAAAGGGGGGGAGAGGGAGAAGGGCAAGAAGCTGACCTGAGACAGAGAGAAATAACAAAGGTTGTCTCTGCCCCAATCAAACTCAGTTCCCACTGGCGGGGGTCGAAACCGAAATCTCAATCAAAATGCAATAACTTTGGGTCATCACACATTTTTACCGATTCATCTAGGTGAATTTTGAAATAAAGATAACGGAAAGTATAAATTATAAACTCTGAATACAATCACTGAACTCGTTTAGAAAACAAAAGTTTTCTTAAGCGATATCGATGGCACCAGATACATTCTTAGTTCACTTACCGAATCAGCTGACAATTCACGACCTTGACAGGTGGACAACGACTCTCGTCAACGGACGATCTTAGCACACTGTGCTCTACAATTTCAAAAAGAGAGAGACCTCAACTTTTTAAATCAAACCCACTACATACAAACTGATACACATTCTCCTGCAACTCATAGCTTGGTCGCTGCGTTGACACAGGCAAGAAGCGAAAGCTACACATCAAAATAAAAACTTTCTAAAACATCGCTTCTTGACATGGTCACAGGAGTGACCTGTTAAAAGTAATAGACCTTGGGGTCTGAAAGTGTCATGATACACTTGACACTCTCAGAGAGAATGTGAGTCTCAGTCCTGATGTTTGGACTGTTGAGCTTTAAGGAAGCTGATTTGAAGCAGTGGTGAGTTCATTGGTCTCGAGTTTTGGTACTGAAAAAATCGTTGAAATGGTTTCTTCTAAATTCTATAAAAATGTTTTGATTTTTTTTCTCATCATTTACGTTTCTGAACACTGGTTCAGTAAAACAGGAATGGTGACTCGGGCTGAAATTGCATGTGAGTTCTATTTTTTCTGAATTGTTCTATTTTAACTAAAGTTAGGTTCTGATGATGTTTCAGGATCCTCAGCACCTGTTTTTGGACGAAGGCGTTTATATGGCAATGTATCGCCCACCGAAAGATGTTTGGAAGCACCAAGTGACAACGCAGTCGTGAAAAGAAACAAATGAAATCATTGATATTATGATTTAAAAACTATGACGGGAAAGTGTAAGGAAGAATATAAAGTATTGATTGTGTCTCCCTGGATTGGACTTTTCATATGATTTATCCCTGAAGGGAAACTGTGGACATGTTTGTTTAATTTTCTTTGATTTATAAATAATCAGAAAGGAGTGTCTTTGCACTGTCATATTGTTTATCCCCAGGTGAGAGTGAAGTCAGAATGCGAACGTTGTGTGCGAGTCTACCTGTCGTGTGAGCTTGAGTAAATGCGCCAGTGTGACAGTACACTTCTGAAATCTCTGCACAGTAGCCAAACAGAAAATTAAAAAAAACAACAACAAAAAACAAAAAAAAACCCTACAAGCAAGCTTGATTAAAACCGTTTGATTTCTATTTGAACGCTGTGTGTTTTTAATGCCTATTGACATTCAATCTTGATTAAAACCGTTTAATTTCTATTTGAACGCTGTGTGTTTTTAATGCCTATTGACATTTTCTGTAAGGACCGTTGGTTGGAGATTTTTTTTTTTTTTTTTTTTTTTTTTTTTTTTTTTTTTTTTTTAGAGGTTGAGACGTTTCTCTTGCAGGGTAGGATGATTGGAATTTAATGTCCTATTGACCACCTCCCCTTTGTCATATCTTTGAAAGCTTGAATCAACGGGGCTATGCTAAATGGAGATGGCTGTCGCCATTATTGAAGACGCTCCTTCCTTCTTTATGATGTTTAGTTTCATGGATGACACAAATCCAATACAAATGACTTCAAGGATGTGCGAAAGTGTTCCACCAGTGTCTGTACAATCTGCTGACATACACCACACTATGTATTTCATAACTTAGGAAAATACCTTAATGCCATAGGACTGGTCTAAGCTTCTTGGTCTTGGTCTTTACGAGCGTGTGTGTGTGTGTGTGTGTGTGTGTGTGTGTGTGTGTGTGTGTGTGTTTGTGTGTGATTCGGACATGTGTGTATACAAATGCATACATATATCGTTATGATATGTGTCTGTGCGTGCGCGCGTGTGTGTCTGTCTCTGTGTGCTTGCGTGTGTGTGTGTGTGAGGGGGGTGAGGTGTGTGTGTGTGTGTGTGTGTGTGTGTGTGTGTGTGTGTGTGTATTTCGTCTGTGCATGCATGCTTGGTTTTTAATTACGTAGAAGATGGTGGATGTGATTTTGTGTATAGATTTTTTAATTTTGTTATATTTTACTCGTGTAATGTGCCTTGAGCATTACTGTATTTTAATGAAAGGCGCAATATAAATAAACTATTATTATTATTATTATTGATACTTCCTCGATGAGTCCAACAACCTAGATCGGTGGAATTGGCTTCCAGTTTTAAGAAATCAATCTAATTGTAGACATGGTGGAAGTGCGACATGATTTTCAAGAAAATTTGAACACTTAGCTTGGAACTTCATAAAATATAGTGTTATGACAGGTTGTAATGCGTTTTGCATGTGACGCCTATTTAACATACATTGTAAGGTGTGTTACCTGGAGGAATGGAGAAACAAAGGAAAAGAAAAGAAAAGAAAAAAAGCGAACATGTGTTTAGAAGTTAAACCGCCACATGACTCTTTGCATTGTTTAACCTTTTCTTTTTCTTTGTTTAGGTACGGGTTGGTTGTGGAGATAATCTTTAATTGGTGATGTAATTGTCATGGTGACAATAGTATTGATGGTAGTGAAGAAGGAGGAGAGGGGAATGCCTTAACCTTCATTCTTAGATGTACAGTGCTATGGAGAAAAAAAACATCAGCAAAAAATGGTAAACCAGACATACATGCATATACTCTTCAGCACCCAGCCCGATTTACCAACAACTGACGAGCCAAAGTTATCAAAAATGTACAGTGCAGTGTTTCGTCATACAGTCTGTATTTCGTCATGCTACGTAAACCACACGTGCATTTGACGTCACACGATGGGATTCTAAGATTGATGAAGGGTTGCTTTGGCAATGGATAATAATTGTTATTCATCAGTTTCAGTAATGAAGGTTTCAGTTATCCCAAGACAAGATTATGACAATAGATGAAACATGAAAACTGGGTTTAAAGTACTTCCTGCCAAAGTATATTCTCAAAATTTCTGTCGTGGAACAAACACAAGAAGTGCATTCCTGTACGTTGCACTTAAAAAACGGCTCATGCCATTGGCAGGTTGGAACAAAAAGGCGCTCATATTTCCAGCATGCTCAATTTACCTGCACTTCCGCTGAATATCTATTTTCCAGTTCTTTTTTTCTTTCGAAGACTTTTTTTGGCAACACGTTTTTACATAAACGATAATTGTGACATAGTTATTCTAAATCAAACCACTTTGGAAGCCAGTCATCTGCAGTGTAGAGTGATGGCCTAGAGGTAACGCGTCCGCCTAGGAAGCGAGAAAATCTGAGCGCGCTGGTTCAAATAACGGCTCAGCCGCCGATATTTTGTCTCCCTCCACTAGACATTGAGTGGTGGTCTGGATGCTAGTCATTCGGATGAGACGATAAACCGAGATCCCGTGTGCAACATGCACTTAGCGAACGCGAAAGAACCCACGGCAACAAAAGGGTTGTCCCTGGCAAAATTCTGTAGAAAAATCCACTTCGATAGGAAAACAATACAAAACAAACCCGCATGCAGGGAGGGGGGCGAGGGGGGGGGGGGGGGGGGGAGTATAGCGACACGCTCTCCCTGGGAGAGCAGCCCGAATTTTACAAACAGAAATCTGTTGCGATAAAAACTACAAATACAAATATACCAGCTGCTCCTGTCTTCTTGGACACAGGTGTTATCTTCTTGTGGACGAACGCACTTATTAACCGAATCATTAACTGACGTTTGGGTCACAAACAATGTCACAGCATCAGTAATTAGTAATCAACCAGTGCCCCAGTCTTTATTGTGCTTCGTTACGCCAGCAATTTGGCATTATCCTGCTCTCCATACATTTCGTCCATTGCTGCTTTCGTTGCTTTTCCCTCCCCTGTGACGGTAGTGATTTCAAATTAAGGATGCGATGATTGTTTTTTTCTTTGTTTGTTTGTTTGTTGTTGTTTTTAACCTTTTTAAATTTCATTTCAGACAACGAAACCGAACATTGACACACGACCAGAAAAAACACAACAAACACCCCCCCCCTCCCCCAACAAAATGGATAATCATCATCATTTCCTTACACTGAGTATATCATTCAATTATCCATACAAATACATACAAACTCACACACATGCACACATACGTACATACGTACACATATAAACACAAACACACACTGCCACAAGCACACAAATCCACAGACATGCACACAAACATATCGGCACCTGTATACACGCACCTTCATCCACCGATGTCTGCATGTAATGTATACATTAAACGTCATAGAACACAGCACCCATACCTCATAACATGTTCAAATAATCAATGCTGTCCTTTTGTGGGTGTTTTTTGCGATGATTGTTTTGTTTGTGTACACGTTGCAAACCGATTCTTTACTTTCAGATAATTATGGCAACTGTGGATTCTGTTCTGGCATAATATAGTAATTTCGCTTATGAGGCACAGTGGTTTTAGCACAACGATAGTGTTCACAGCGAACACGAAATATACCACGGTAGTATTTACCGCGTACGCCGTTAAACACTACCGCATTGATTCGAGGATGGAATTGTTTATGTCGTTATACACTGGCATAGTTATGCTTCTAATGGATGAAACTAATCTGTCGATTTCTGTTCCGAAAGAATGGCTGTCATTTCCCCAAAAGAAGTTCTCTCTACAGTATAAAACAGTGTCTCCTTCTGGTTAGAAAAAATGTTTATCAATTTAATGTTTCTTCTTTAATAGTTTCCACAGGAAATTATTTGTATATGTGTTTCTTTCAGTAGTTTAAAAGATTATACCCGGCAAGGCACATTAGAGAATTGTTTCTTCTCTGTTAATTTTGCGTTAAAATCACTCC